>NC_134501.1:273143-401258 GCF_040206685.1 Ascaphus truei
AACGCCGGGTCTCTCAGCTAGTACATAAATAAAATTATAAATTATACATTATAATTAAAATAAAATAATAATTTTACCATACCCTGCAGGAATCGAACCCATGACACTTCATACACTGTTAGGGATTCTCTACCACTACACCATAGTCATTGGACTCACTTAACTTATTATCAAACTTAACTTGTGCTGCCTTTCAGTAACTGCCCCTATATACATTTCAAAAACAATTATAACACAAATAGCAGCGTAGTTGTTGGAAAGCTGTTTTCACTTTTATATAATTGACGTTAACACGCACACTTCACTGATGCACTGTTCTGCTAGTTTTGAAACCCCCAACAATATTCTTATCCTTGGATTTATATTAGAGTATCCTTTCTATCCAACTAAAGCTTGGGTTTTCAACTCCAGTCCTCAAGGGCCACCAACATGTCAGGTTTTAAGGCTATCCCTGCTTCAGCACAGGTGGCTCAATCAGTGGCTCAGTCTCCTAAGCCACTGATTGAGCCACCTATGCTGAAGCAGGGATATTAAGAAGGGATATCAAGCAGCACCTTTGTCTTCAGAACCCCCTTTAAAATCGTTTTTTAAAGTTTGACTTGATAAGACTTACTGTATACTGTTATCTTTAAGGACATTGAGACATTGATCACCTGTTGCTGCCAATACATTACCTTCTTTTTGTATTTTTAATATTTTAATTTGAGAATAAAAATTATTTTTAAATCGTTAAAATATAAAAATAAAAAGACTGTACAGTATCCTGGTTCTTTAGCACATGAATCTGAAACCTATAACTGTATATATATATATTACAAAACAAATAAACAACATATATACCTGAATGTCATCAATCAGAAGCATCACATCCTGAGACATATAGAAGTCACTTAAATCAAACACAATTGGGTAGCAAACTACAGTCTTCCCGAGAATGCGATAAATCTGTTGAAGAAAAATGTATGTTGTCATTCGCTTTGAACGCCGGTGACACCGCTGAAAACTGCCACCAATAACAGATGAAAATGATTGTGCGTGTCCTAAACGGACATGAAACAAATACAGAAACAACCTTGTCAGCGACCTCTTCCCTACATCATCAGAATGGAGCTTTGTAAAATGAGCACATTGTTTCTGTCATCTGGTAGTACATATGCTATCGTCACCATAAAGTTTCTGTTTCCAAGGCTCAGAAAATCATGGGCTTGGTTAAGTAAACATCTTATAAAAAAATAACTTCATGCTATATTTACCAAGTAGTGATATTCCATAAGACACCTTAGAACAGTGGTGCTTAAACTTGGTCCTCAAGGGCTACTAACAGGCCAGGTTTTTAGGATTTCACTGCTTTAGCACGTGCCCCAATCAGTGGCTCAGTCATTTTGACTGAACCACCTGTGCTGAAGCACGGATATCTTTAAAACCTGGCCTGTGTGTGGCCCTTGAGGATGGAGTTTGAGCACCACTGCCTTAGGCTGCGTCCATAGAAGGACAAGCAGCGCTGAGCCGTGCGGACGCTCCGCGCTGAGCCCCTGCATCCTCAATGAGGATGCCTTGAGAGGGGGCTCACGCGAGCGTCCGCAGGCGTGTGGAGGCTTTGGAGTTTTCAGGAGAGCGCCAAGCTGTTTTTCAGCGCGCTGTCGGCTGAAAACATCCAATCAGCCTTAAGCAGCGTCAACGTCATGGCGCCGTGACGTCGGCGCCGTGACATTGACGTCAGTGCGTCGCGGGTTATTGGCCCAGCGACGTCACTGCCCCGCCTCCAACCACTTCCCCCCGGCTCCCTTCACGCACGCTGGCTCGCCTGTAAGTCCGTGGAATCGCGCTGACTTAAGCAGGCGAGCCTCAGCGTTAGCGCACCTCCGCTCTCCTCACCCCTCTATGGCCCGGGCCTTAGTCTATTCACTTAAATGGACTTCAAGATGTCTTACAGTGCAGAATGGTGTCTTTTGGAGTAGAACTGCTTTGTAAACATGATGCACAATGTTTGTATATACTGTACATTGTGCATCTTAAAGCTGTCGTTTTAAAATATAGCAGTGTAGTCCAGCAATATTATGTGACTGGGCAGTTACTAGTGCACTGCTAGAGAGCGGTGCTCAAAAGTCATAGCCTATCAGAAGGGGGAGGGGCTGTCACTTTGGAAAAGCTTCCTACATTAGAAACATTAAAGCTGCAGTTCAGTCAATATCCTGCATGTGTGTTTTTTTTTAATAAATCAGTTCTGTAGTAAGAAAAAATACTTTTAGCATTTTCTGTTTTTAAAAAAACAACTTTGAAAGACCAATTTTCTTGTATTCTATTTAAACAGCCATTTGCTAAGGCACCGCCCCTTCATGTCCTGTCACAAGCCCTGGCACACCCCTTTGTCAGCCCTGCCCTCCCTCTAGTACATGTCAGTGCAGGAGTGCTCATGAATATTCATGAGCTTCCACTGACAGACAGAAGCAGAAGAAAAACAGATCCCTTCACTAATGATGTCACCAAATTTCGCCTATCAATACATGGAGAACGAATTGACCTGCAGCTATACAGTTCTTTAGGTAATTAGAGATTGCACACATGAAACTATTGAAGTAAAAAAATAAATAAAGAAAATTAAAAAAAAGCCTGAACTGCAGCTTTAAATGCTACAAGTATTTTCTTATAGTACTGAACTGAATTATTAAAATAATAAAAAATAAACACATAGGATATTGCTTGAACTGCTGCTTTAAATGTGTAATTAAAATATAGTAACAGTATTGCTTTCCTTTCAATTACATGGCTAAGAAATAAACAAAAAAAATACACAACAAAACAGGAGTTTTCCAGAAATGCGAGCTTAGCCTGCCATTAACCCTTTGAGTGCCAGCTGACAGACACCGCATGCCAGGGTCTGGTATCCAGGGGCCCTATAATGTACTCATGACTGCCATCCTCATGTCAGTCTTTGGAGTTATTGGAGAGGAGGCGGAGAGGAGGCCAGGACTATTAATCCTACATTCTATGTACATTGGTCCCGTATTTCTTTTGTTCACTTTTATTGCTGGTTCTTCTATAGTTGAAAGAATCTATTTAATACTCTCTTTTTCCAGTTATTATTATTGAACAGGGAGAGTGTACAGCATAATGAATACAGCATAATGAAACCATCCAGATAATGAAGATTAAGGGAATATTCATCCAATTAGAAAAAAAATATTTAAAAAATCCCAAATTTGACCCTGCCACTTGTTATAATAAACTACACTCACATCTTCTCTCTACCTCCATTGGTCTTCATTGGTTTTCAAGGATGTTATAGAGGTAACCGAGTAGATGCTGGCACAACAAAACTCTCCATCTCCTCTGCTCCATGTTACCCAATGACTGATAACTCCCTCCTGGCAGGCTCCAACATTTCTAGCTAATCAACACTCTGTGCATTATGATATCACTGATGAACACGTGACCTCATGAAGCTGTGGTCAGCTGCCTACATAGTCTAAGGCAGAAAGAGGTTTTATGGAGAGGAGCCCAGCCAGCAGCCAGGAAACTGGATGCATAGCTTATAAGCAGTATGAAAGTGCACACTTTCAATTTTAGTTTCTAAGTGGCAAGTTAAGAGACTTCCTGAACAGACACAGGAGGGTAATGCAGGTACCTGGCCAAGATTAGAGGTCTTGAAGGTTAGGGGAGGCGGTGCTTGGCAGATACTGAGAGTAAGGGGGTTAGTGAGGAAAATAGGTATTTCGCAAAACCCAGAATACAAGAAATCAAAGTTGAGATGCACAGTAGGGAGGAGCAGAGGAGTGTAGAGCTGTGAAGTTAAGGCGAAGAACTTTGTACGTACAGATGCAGAGGCCGTTATTCGAACACTTCACGCGGTGTATACCTCAGAATAACCATGTGATGGCGCATATTTTCTTCCAACTGTAGCGCCTTAAGAGGCGAGTGCAGAAAATGGCATTTTAGTGTTCTGGTTTTTAAACACCTGAAATTGACACAGTAGCACAGTACTGTACACATTACAATTCATTCATTTCATTGCACACAAAGAAACAGAATCCATGAAATTCAAACAAAGCAACCACAATAAAGGCGTGTCCCTGGTGTGATTGGCCGCGTTAATGCCGCATGGAGTACAGCAGCGCACACGAAAACGGCTCCATAATTTGTTCGAATAACGGCCGCTGCATCTGTAATACTGATATGATGAACCTGGTAGGTTAAAAGGACAGAATTTCTCTGAGATACTCTGACACATTCTAGTAGACTTACCTTTGATGTCCCAAGGCAACCAATTGGTCTGTCAGGTCTTCCAGAGAGTCCTAGCTTATCATTGATTCCCAAATGAAGGTAAGCCTGCAATGCATAAACATATTATTAAACACATTATAATTGCAAGCAACTTACACTTCTCTTACATCATATACGTGGGTATATTTTTTTACATTGCCTTGCCCTTTACTCCCTCTTCATCCAGTTACTTGAGTGTAAGACCCACCAGCAATTTTTGCATTTCAGAAATACAGAGTAGTCTTGACAAAGTAATGTTTTTCAGGAGTCTTAAAAATGGCAACTATTACAAATTGCTTTATTATTATTAACTCAACCCTTAAGATTGAAATGTTTCTGGTATTTCTGAAGTAATCTTTCCTCTGTTAGGCCTTGTCCCCAGTGATCGCGACGCATGCGCAGCACGAACAAAGAGACGGCCCTCTATGGTGCAGGCCACGGTCCATGCGTGCATGCTCAAAGCGCGATGGTACGACCACATTTCCAAAAGACAAGAAATGTGTCTTTTGGTGCGGCGGCCGACCAATGGCTACATCACGGTGGCGGTTCAGCCAAAGAGGGCGAACCAGCCACGTGACGTCATGGACACGCCCCCCATTGCAAGCAATCCGAAGTCCACTGATCGCTGCAGAAACGCGTGGACATGCCGCCAGGCACGCGCACGCGCACTGACTGTGGTCGTCGCCTTAGTAATGAAGCTACTAACTAGCGGTATATATACCATACACCTGTATATATATTCACTGCAAAACCTGCTCTTGCTATTTGAGCCAAATTTGAACAGCTATTAAAGTCTGAGGTTATGTAGCACGTATTCAAATTATAGAGAAAGTGTTATATGGGTGACTGCTATTTCTGATCCAATTTAACTTGGTAAATCAGTGGTTTGAGAGACTGTTTAAAATTAGCATTCTGACAGTTTAGACTAGCAATAGAAATTAAAAGGCATAGCACAAACAGCTATTGTACCAATTGCTAGAATCAAACAGCTGAGCGTATTTAGGCTGTAATGATGCAGGGTATAAAGATAGACTGCAGAGAGACATGTGATATAACCTCAGAAGAAGTCGATACACAGACGAAACGCGTTGGGCATTTTGGACTGCAGAGGCCACCATACCCACTCCACCAGGAACCAGAGCGGCTGACACGAGCGGGACGCGAGTGAGAGACGCAGAACGGGGAAGCCATGCACACGGTTACACATACAGCAAAGAGCTGAGCCTGGAGTCGAGTAGTTTGGAGAGCGCCCAAAGTCACTCTCTGCTTTTGACCAGCGGGGAAAGTGTGAGTGTCCCTTTCCCCCATGTGTTGTTTGTCAATGAAAGTAAAATGTTAATGCCCCATATTGCATGCATCTGTACTTTTTTTTTTTTGGTTAAGGAACCATATCATTATATTGTGACATTTTGAGGAGCCCCAACCCTCTCTAAGAGGTTTGATGCATTGTCAGGAATCCAAAACCTCTCTAATAGCGCATCTGAGATCAGATGCATTGTAAGGCACGCCAACCCATGGTTAGTCAAACGGATAAACATAAGTAGTTGATATACTAAAATTGAGTGGACATGGAGAAAAGGGAAATATATATTTTTTTCCCGGGATGCAGATGAGTAAAACTTAATTTAAGGGCAATTGAATTTCTCTGTGAAACCAATTATATGAATGAATTCTTTAAAAGATTAAAAATACCTATTAGAGATGCATCAAATTATCATTATAATATATATCATTATCTATCATTATCATATACATAAAATCATTCTGTATTATATAAAGGAAAAAAGTGCTGAAACATTAGTACATACCAATTTTTTTTATTATTATTTTTGTGGTATGTGCAATGCATATGTTGAAGCATCTGAAAAATGAGCACTATTGTATAATGAAGCAATCTTGCCATGACTGCTGCTTCAAAAGCAAAGCTATAGCAATTATTTCTCGTTCTTAGTTCAGTTTCCAAGTCTTATTGGATTTACCACTGATTGTTAGGGAATATTTATTTCTTTAGGCTACACGATGAAATCTTAACAAGTAGGCAGTGGGAGTTAAAAAGGTAGATTAAATGCACTGCTTCAGGGATTCAATCAAGTACACAAGTTATTTGTTTGTCAGCGTTTGCAAACAAAGCTGTTTTGGAGAAACATTTTCAGTACAGAAACCCACATGGAGAATGTATTTGAGCTATAAAGGTATCTTTACTTATGGGCTCTAACCAGTGAAAAAGATATTCTCCTGAAAACATCAAGAAGACCGAGGCGTAACCTAGAGGTGATAAGGATGGCCGTATTATGGGAGGCTTCCGCCCTGGTGCAGTAAGGTTACAAACTGATGAGTAATGGGAGAAGAGATCGCACCATTAGCCTTCTTTGGGCAAAGCAGAAGTTACAATGGCTACATTTACTACTAAGGGGTGCTATCCCATAAGACACCTTATAACTCATTCAAATAAATGTGCTGTAATGTGTCTTCCAGCATTGGAAGGGGTCTTGTGGAATAGCACTGCTTAGTAAATGTGACCCACTATGTACAAACAAATATGTGTGTGTGTATGTGTGTATGAGTGTGTGTGTATGTATGTATGTATGTACACTGGCGACACACTTTATTCGAGCTCGGCTAGTCCCACGAATTCGGGTATACCCGGGTGTATTGAGGTTTGTGACTGTTTTCTGCCCGAGTGCATTGAGGTATTTTCCAAGCAGGGATTGAAGCACTTTATTCCCGCTGGCTGCAATACTGCACAGTATATATATATATACTGCATTACAATTCATGAATTTATGCCATCTGGTAGACACGCGAAGCATTGCAGCCTATTAAATCCTAATCATTATTATTTAACAGATCAGCCGCCTGTCAGCCAGGCATGAACCCAGGCTGGGAAGGCAAACGCAACGGGGCTTGTCAGAGGTGAGGAGCGGCGCATTCCAGGTATCTGCCAGGTACATACTGGGTATTTGCTCGAATAAAGTGTGTCGGTGCAGTATGTATGTATGTATGTATGTATGTATGTATGTATGTGTGTGTGTATGTATGTATGTATGTATGTATGTATGTGTGTGTGTATGTGTGTATGTATGTATGTATGTATGTATGTATGTATGTATGTATGTATGTATGTATGTATGTATGTATGTACAGTGTTCGACAAACCCAATCACCAGGTCGCACCTGGTGACTGGATATTGTCGGCTGGCGACTTACAATTCCCCTGCTCGAAGAAGGGAGAAGAAAAAAAATCTCCCTGCCTGATTGGCTCGCGCTCGCTGCCAGGACTTTTTTTTCCCTTTCCCTTTTCTGTTTGTGGGCAGCCAGGCCCGTCCTGCCTTTTCTACAGAGAGGTAAGTACAGTATCATGCCCTCATGTGTGTGCGCGTTTATTGTCTGCCCCTCCGTCCTGTGGCGGCTGCTCACGCCGTGTCCCGCCTTCGGTCCCCGTGGTTTCCTGCCAGGAGCGGGAGGTGCGGCCGCCGGAGCGCATGGTGCGACCGCCGGAGAGCATGGTGCGGTCGCCGGAGCGGGAGGTGCTAGTGGGGGTGCGCCTGCTTGAGGGGCGGGGTGCGCCTGCTGCAGGGGGGGAGGGCGGCAATGCGTTTCCCTTGCGTCCCGGTGCTCCCCTGCCTCCCATGGGTAAACCGTCTGGGTTGCGGGAGATGGGCTCAGGGGGGAGGGGGGCCGGCTTTCGGCGCGTGGCTGACCTCTATTTGTGCTTTCAATCTGTGTGTGTGTGTGTGTGAGAGAGAGAGTGAGAGAGTGTGTGTGTGAGTGAGTGTGTGTGAGAGAGTGTGTGTGTGTGTGTGTGAGTGTGTGTGTGAGTGAGAGAGTGTGTGTGTGTGTGTGTGAGAGTGAGTGTGAGAGAGTGAGTGTGAGAGAGTGAGTGTGAGTGAGTGAGAGTGTGTGCGTGCGCGAAAGTGCGTGAGTGTATATATGTGTGTGTGACACCAGAAGTACCCACCCAGTCAAAGGTCAGTCAGTCACCTACCTAGTCAGTTAAGTCAGTCAGTCACCCACCCACACACCCAGTCAGTCACCCACCCACCCATTCAGTCAGTCAGTCACCCACCCACCCATTCAGTCACCCACCCACCCATTCAGTCAGTCACCCACCCACCCATTCAGTCAGTCAGTCAATTCAGTCAGTCACCCACCCAGTCAGTCACCCATTCAGTCAGTCAGTCAGTCAGTCACCCAGTCAGTCACCCACCCACCCAGTCAGTCACCCACCCACCCAGTCAGTCAGCCAGTCCGTCAGTCAGTCAGCCAGTCCGTCAGTCAGCCACCCAGTCCGTCAGTCAGCCACCCAGTCCGTCAGTCAGCCACCCAGTCAGTCCCTCATCCACCCAGTCAGTCCGTCAGCCACCCAGTCAGTCCGTCAGCCACCCAGTCAGTCCGTCAGCCACCCAGTCAGTCCGTCAGCAACCCAGTCAGTCCATCAGCCACCCAGTCAGTCCGTCAGCCACCCAGTCAGTCCGTCAGCTACCCAGTCAGTCCGTCAGCCACCCAGTCAGTCCGTCAGCCACCCAGTCAGTCCGTCAGCCACCCAGTCAGTCCGTCAGCCACCCAGTCAGTCCGTCAGCCACCCAGTCAGTCCATCAGACACCCAGTCAGTCCGTCACCCACCCAGTCAGCCATTCACCCAGTCAGTCAGTCACCCAGTCAGTCACCCACCCAGTCACCCACCCAATCAGTCAGTCACCCACCCAGTCACCTACCCCGTTAGTCACCCACCCAGTCAGTCAGTCACCCAAAGTCAGTCACCCATTCACCCAGTCAGTCACCCATTCCCCCAGTCGCTCACCCAGTCAGTCACTCACCCACCCAGTCACTTACCCACCCAGTCAGTCACCCACCCAGTCTGTCACCCACCTAGTCAGTCAGTCACCCACCCAGTTAGTCAGTCACTCACCCACCCAGTCAAGTCACCTTCCCACCCAGTCAAGTCACCTTCCCACCCAGTCAAGTCACCTTCCCAGTCAGTCAGTCACCCAGTCAGTCACCCATCCAGTCAGTCATATATATATTATATATAAATAAAATTGAAAGTTTGGTTGTGTGCGAGTTTGTGCACACGCTGTGATTGGCCTGCAGGGTGGGGTGACGTCAGCAACACGGCTACGCATGCCCTCACAGCCTCCTCACACCGCGTGAGAGCCACACGCCGTGCACCCATACCGTCCTGACCTGCCTCAGCCAAAGCCGCCTCACCTCCACCCGCCACCCCCTCGCCCAAACTACTACCAGCACACCTCCCGGCGCTTCTCACCTCTCCGCTCGATCCCCAGATGCCGCATCAGCAAAACTACCCCCCCGCCTCACCCACCCAGTCACTGCCTCCTTAAGTCACTGCCTAACTCACATATAAACACACACACACACACACACACACACATATACATATATATATACACATACATACTGATGCAGCGGCTGTTATTCGAACACTTCACGCATCATGTACATCGGAATCCAGATTTGAAACCGCGGGATGAATTCCAGCCTTCCCGCACTAAGATGCGAGCGCGGAGAGAGCAAAAAACCGAATTTTAGTGTTTTGGCTTTTAAAAACATGAAATTGACACAGTAGCACAGTGACACAGTGACACAGCAGCACAGTAGCACAGTGACACAGTAGCACAGTGACACAGTAGCACAGTACTGTACACATTACAATTCATCCATTTTATTGCAAACAAAGAAACAGAATCCATGAAATTCAAACAAAACATCCGCGATAAGCGCGGGTGCCCGGGGCGATTAGCCACGTTTCATGCTGCGTGGGGAACAGCAGAAAACTCAAAATAGGTGCCGAGATGTGTTCGAATAACGGCCGCTTCATCAGTACACAAACACACATATAATATATATATACATACACACACCTTTATGCCAGCATATAATAAATGGTTTGCAGGATGCTTTTTCAATGAAGATATGTGTCCAATACATTTATATAAAGTATATACATGTTTGTTTAAGGGAAAAGGGGCGGGGGGAAAAAGAGAGCGCAAAAAAGCACTATATATAAAAAATGTGTTTTAAAAATCCAGTGTCAAATATGTGATAATAAAAACACTTCTATTACACTGATCGTGATGGAAAAAGTGGTGTAAATATATAAAGGATTTTTAAATTCTATGGGGATAGCTGCAGCCCTTAAAGGGGGTTCCCCGCCCTAAAACAGATACAAACAAACAATGTTGCGCTCTGATTTTTGTCTTTGTTCATGTTTGTTTAAACCTATCTGCATTTGCATATGAGTACAGATGCATATATACAAGCAATGTGTTGCAGGTGTCTCTAATACTGGGCGTTTATTCTAACAATCACTCAATGTTCAAACAGAAGCGTTCATCATGCAATGGGATATGTTCATAGCAGCAGGACAAATATAATGGTAGTTAAAGGAAGTCAAAACAAAAAGCACTGGGACAGAGGCTGGTCCCTTTAATCCCCAAATCAGGTCTTCTGTCCTATCTCCCTGTGTATAGATTTGCTAATAACTTCTTCACGAAAGCACGTCAGCTGTCTAACCGAAGTACAGAACTGATGTGCCAGCTTCTTTGATACCTCCACATCCCCAAAAGTGCAGAAGACAAGGAAACAAGAGTACTTTAATGTAGGGGTGGGCAAACCAGTGACTTGTGTTTAGAAGTTTAGATTTGTTTAACAACACTATTTAAAGGTAAAGTTATTGGGAATCCCAAAAGTCAACAGGATTGCCACTAATGTCAGCGCCATCAGGACTGACAATTAGGTAGGTCACTTGGATCCCCAACATCATCAGGTCTGTATCAATGTCCCTCGGAGACAGCTCCTGATTTTACCGAAATGCTTTGCCAGAATGGTTTACGTTTAACAGTTGTGCAAACATTGAAACGTTCCATTCCCACTTTACAGCCAGTAAGAGAACACACATCCCAACTCGATTGTAATTTAACACGCAACCTTCATCAACATGGAAATCTACTTCATTCCAGCACCACCCATTTGACAAGCACATGATGGCAGTACTGAGGCTCTTGCTTCACTGCGGCTTTCTTTGTACATTTTATAATTGAATTCCTATATCCCTACACATGCTGGGGAAAAAAATGTCCAATTCTTTCAAGCACAATTGTAGGTTATGTATAAGTTATGTATAACTATTTTGTTTGACATAACAGTTGCGTCACTAAGAATCAAATCAGGTTAACCCATTTCAAAGAAAGCATCTTCTGACCTTGGAAAAGTCATGATTTCATTGTGCCCTAATCTCCCAAAACTATATTGCGATCTCTTTTGGGAATGGCATGTGTTGTCTGTACAGTTCGGTGTACACTGTCAGCTGTGTGCAAATTTAAGGCTTAGGCCCCTTTTCAATATTCTCTGAATTCACATTGCTTCCTGCCACAAACAGAGCAAAGAACCTCAACACATCCATCCATTCTCTAAATGCTAAAATGTTCCGGCTGTGCGGTGATCCTTATAACACATATCTATTGGGATAATTTTATAGAAAAAAGCATTGATATTGATTTAATTATTCCTGTATAAATCTCGAGAAATGGGTTGGATGTTCCTGGTAAACAAAATAGCTACTTACTGCCTTGAATGCGAAATCATGCTAGACATACTCTGCTTACTTGGCACAGTGTCACTTATGTCAATAGGAAAGAAAAATCCCTGCCTCCACTGTGACAATCTGCAGAAGGGGACGGTAGCCAGGACTCTGAATTGGCAGAACAGCGGGCCATGTCTAGCAATGCTGGTATTAATTATTACACAGTCTCCTCAGTGTTATAATCAAGGATAAACAATGCTATTTATCCAGATTATCTCTGGGACATTTGGCATATGTGGATTAGTCTATCTATTTATTTTATCACTGCACCACTGAGTCTAATTCATAATAAACAGACAATAAAACAATACGCTGCACCTCATGTATTCTTACATTTCTTTGTTAAAGGTTTTCTTTTAAAATACCAAGACACCTGGCAATTTAATTAGTAGAGCAGATAATGCTTAGAGATGTAGACATAATGAAAAGGTATCACTCCAGGCATGTTAGTAGTAATTAGAAGAAAAAATGCCTATAGCAGTAATAATACAAGGTAGGTTAAACCAGCGGTGCGCAAACTGGGGGACGCGGGCCGTTGCACAGGCCCCGCGCTCTTCCCCCAGGCATTTACTTGAATGCCTGGGGATTGCGTGAGGCCTCTGCAACAAGGAAACTTGCCTTGTTTCAGACGCGTCTCCATGGCGTCAAATGATGCATGTGGAAGGTAGTAGAGGGAACGCGAGACTGGGGGAGGCCTGGCAGGGGGGCACAGCTTAAAAAAGTTTGCGTTCCCCTGGGTTAAGCTGTACCTGAATTCTTCCTTCTATGCCGTATTGCAGGTGTGGCCAACTCCAGTCCTCAAGATCCACAACCAACAGGCCAGGTATTAGGGATATCCCTGCTTCAGCACAGGTGGCTCAGACATTTTGACTGAGACACCTGTGCTGAAGCAGGGATATCCTCCTTTAAGACCTATCTTAAAACACACCTTAATGAAGCATATGGGTAGCTCCATGGCTGATACTTTACACCTCATACATAAACCTTGGCCTCTTGCAGACGCACTTACCAGAAACCTCTCATTGGCCCCTGATTGAATATGATGAGCAGCAGGTGAATGTTCATTAAACAATGCATCAGCTTCAATTCAAGTGAATTATAGTTTCTGCATTATTAACTGTGTTTTATCCTGCTTTCTATGATACTGAACATAGGTTTCTTTCTCTTCACACCTTAGAACCCAACTCGTCTCTCTCTCTTTTTCCAAGCATACACATGGTGCTTCCCCACTTAGCCAGTTGCAATCTGTGAAAGTGTCAGTCCATGACATTCTCTGTATAATATTCACACAACATTGCACAAACCTTTTGGTTTGCCATTAAAGGTCATTTTTAAATATGTTCAAGAATACACAATTTCCCCTCACAAAATATAATGCTTCAAATGCAAGCTCCTGAGACCAGGATTCCCGCTTCTTACAGGATGTTGAATTCAATGTCTAATGATCTTATTGTTTATGTAGCACCTTGCATTTTAATTTGCCTGTGTGCCAATTGTAATCAGTCACATACAAAACAACGATATACATACTTCGTTTTTATGGTCTATTCCTAACTTTACATGCAGGCACTTGAATATATAGTCAAACAGATGGATAAAGAAATATATGTACTTAGATCAATGGAGAGAGGACACACATGGCTACATAATGAATCGATATGCACGTTATTTTCCCTTGTGAATATGTGAAGTCTTTTCTTTTTCTTTATTGGATACTGTATGTATTCTTGAAGATAGTTCGCCTCTTAAATTATTTTATTTTTTTTCAGTGAAAAAAGATCTTTAGAACATTGAACTAAGCTCCATCTCCTACAGGGCCAACTTAACTCTGCCGTGATCTAGAACACTCAAACTTTTTTTTCATAGACTACTGTACTTCACCTGTTAATAATGATTTTGAGGATCACAAAACCAGTACACTATTCTGTGTCTTCTAAATAATTTCTTATAAGTGTGTAGCCCCTTTACCCCTACCCTAAATGAGATTAGGTCTGCTGCTCCATTTGTACTGTGGTGCGTACCTGTGAGGTAACAGGAGGGCTGAGCACTTCCGCGGTGGTGTGGGAAATCATCAGGACAGGTGTACAGGGTACCTTTGTTCATTGGTTGCAGCGCCTCCAGTCAGCATGGATCCTCTGGATAGAAGGATAGCCCAGACTGACACCTTTCTTTAGCCCAAGACAGTGAATCACTCTGATAGATGTTTCCATTGTATTTATTGCATGTTCAGGATCTTTCAGCAGGTACATCACTTTTCCTTGCTTCCCCTAGTGAAGGTATTACTGATAGGGCTTGAGGCCCATACCAGGCCTTCTGCATGGTGCCCCTTCTGAGGCCTACTAATGAGACCATGGGTAGCTGGTACTCACTCCACGGGGGGAGGGGGGAAGAGACGCACCCACTTTTGGGAAAGTGCCAGTATTTATACCCTTTGGTTGTGCTTGTAACCCTGCCCCATAACAGAGCAGGTCTGGATACTGACAGGCCATCACATCCAGCATGTGACCCAACCAGTATCCACCCCTCAGGCTGACACTGTCTGGCTGTTGCTAGGACCGGCCTGCGTACATCAATTTTATCCAAGGCCGCAATAGCACACAAGGCCTTCCTGAAGGAATTAACCCATCCACTGCCTGCACCTAACAGGACTTACATTGGTAGAGACCAGAAAAATAAGTAGCGGCCGGAGGCTATGCTACAAGTGTATGGTCAACATTTCATCAACACTTGACCCAGAACACCATTCGTTAGTCATAGAATATCCACGGCTCTACGAGCGAGTTGACTGAAGTGAATAGAAAAGGCCTTTCAGGGACCTTTACCACGGTCTTTGGGGACCCCAGATTGAGAATTCTTACTCTGCATTATTAGAGCATCCATTTACTTAGTGATCTACCCAATTTACCAGACGTACTATTCAATAAACATTCCACTAATTTCTTGCTCACTCAGCTACCGAGTTCCTTCGTGTTTCAACTTTTCAGTGGGCTCACTATTGACTTCTGAAGTGTGATGATACTTGGGGGTATAGAGTAGCACTTCAGTAGCACGTCAATTTTATTTAGAAACGAATGCTTCCCCCATTATCATAGTATCACTACTTTTTTTAAACACCATCTCAAACACAGAGTTTGCTTACCTACACTAAAATTAAATGTGCCCGTCTGCTACCCACTCAACTTTATCAAACCTTGGCGTAGTATGCAAGACCAAAAAAGCTCCACCCGCTCTGCCAAATAGATAAATGGTGTGCACTAGGGTACAATGAATAAGAGCCAAATAGATTTAGGTGTTGCCACCGAAGATGGGCAAAACCTGAGAACCCAAGTGTGTGCACGTGTCTGTTATCAAATAATTGTACTATGGACTACCAAAAATAGTAGCCTATTGTAAAACACAGATTTTCCCCTTCTAAATAAATTGAGGGTATATGAATAAAAAAATACTTGTGATATTACAAAATAGATCAAATATAGTGGGGATGGACAGACTAACAATAAACTTAACAAACACTTAAATGGCCACCATATGAAACCACTGCGGCTGGCTAAGGATAAGATGCTCTAGGTAGGTACCTCAACTGTCTAGGTCCACTTATTTTACAGGGACAGTCAATATATTGTAGCCATGTATCCCTTTGGGTACTAATCTGCCCTGCCTCACATAAGCCCTGGTACCAGTTCAGGCAGTGTTAGGGTTAAATCTATGCCCTGCTGTAATAAGCAGCTTCCTTGAGTGACTGGGGCGGTGGCCTGAAGCCTAGGTGCCGCCCACCCGGGGCTGAGACCTGAAGCCCCGCCCTTGTAACCGTGGGGAGTGGCAGTTGGGAATTGACAGTTGGGAGATTCAAACTGAATGGGACTGCCAGGGACCCCTGCTGTGTTATTCTGATGGGACAATAGTCTCTGCAGAAATGTCACTGAAATGTTGCAGCATGTACCCAGCATGTACCTGGGTCTTGTTGGTGATAGCCCCAGATTTTCCAAGGCAAGTTTAAGGCAAGTTTTAGAATACTCGTCGGCGCACCTGTAGGTCTACCTATAACCAGAATAGTTTGATGCGGAAACGTAGTAAAGGTATATAGCACACTCTGTATAGGCAATGGCTCGACATATCCAAAAGTATCTGTAAAGTGTATGAACATCAGTACTTTTGTATCCTGTGTTCAGGTTTCGTACCAAGTGCTTCCCGACACCAGATAGGTGCTTGTATATCACTCAGGAGCACTGGTAGTCAGCCAATATTTGTACATGTGAGGTAGAGTGGTTTTGTTATATGTATGATACCAAGGTTCATCACCAAACACTATCCGACACCTTTGCAGGTGCATGTGTAACACAGTTTTGGTAACTCACTTATGCTAGATGGTGCGTCAAGTGGTGCATATAGTGTGTAGCTGGTAATATAAAATGTGGGTAAGTATAAAACCTGACATCCATAGGCTTCATTTTACCTCCATTCTTATACTATTTCCTTTCAATGCATACATCTGTTGTATTTCAAAAGTAGAGGGGCCGCTGCAGGACAACTCCCGACACCAGGAGGTGCTTGTGAAGCACTCAGGAGAGCTGACAGCTGAGCCCTCCTGCTACTGCTCTCCAAGAGCTTGTGGATAATGGGAACGCCCTCCGAATGACGTCACCATGTCATTGATTAGCCTGATACGTCATCTTACTATCTACAATTATTTGATGACAGGCGACTGCTCACAATTGGGTTCTCAGGTTTTGCTGCATCTTCGGTGGCAACACCTAACTCTAGTAGTAAGCAAGACGCCAGACTTTGAAGTGGCAGGCCCTTTTGTCTTTAGGCCAGTCGATTTTCTTGGATAAAAAAAAAAAAAAGCTCATCACAGGAAAAATGCAATATTTAACTCTCCATAGTGCTGGTTTCCCAAAGCAAAAACAAACACTTTTTTATTTAATTTCCTCAGACAATAACTTGTCTACCAATAATGCAAAGAATGATAAAACAATATCTATCTAGGCTGAAATACATACGCAGCATCATACCTTCACAAGCTCCTGTTGTGGCCATATCTGAATAGGTTCCACCTGTTGTGGGGTCTGTGTTTGGATACCATATGTATTTAGGAAAACTTGCAAACTGCAAAACAAACATTATAGCTGATCAAATAACACACACTACTCTCAGAATGTCATGTTATCGAAGTTTGCAAAGTTCTGCACCGTCACATCCTGTACCCAACAGACAAATGATTACTCTCAATCCCCACCAGGAGGATATGATCTCTTTAGCACAGATGTGGTAAAGCTAGATTTGCCCTCAGGAGGGCACTTTAGGTTAACAAAAAAACAGAAACAGAAAAAAATGCAAAACCAAAGTACATTTGCATGCAAAAACAATGTTATGCATGTCACAGCAGCAATGATCTAAAGTGCATTACTGATGATCGAGCACTAAATTCCCATTGACTTGAATGGGCGTTTCTGTGCATTAAGACCTCCTCGCACTTTAGAAAATAAACCCCTAGAAGTGCGACGTGGAGATATGTCAGTAGATATACACACATATCTATGTTTATAGTTGTGGCTCACAACCAACTTAAAAAAATAATAATGTGAGAAAATAAAACAATCTTGAAAAAAAGGAGCGCATTGTATGGTATTCTGGCAGAGAAGGGGTTAAAAAGGGTATGTATAGACTGTTACCGTTGGCTTTCTGCTATCAGTGCCACGTGGACCATCACATCATTTTCCAGGGGTCCCTAAAAAACAAGAAACAGGAGCATGTAAACAAAGGTTTTATTTTTAATCCATGCACAGAATGTACAAAATCCAGGAGTATTCTGTGCGCCAAGACACTGAGATAGTAGTAGAAAGTAATAAAGGATACTTTTCTAACACGCTCTTCCATTCAATGATTCAGACTTAAATTCCAAAAGAAATGATAAAGGATAGATAGCCGTTACCATGCCTATCATTTAGCAAGGCTTTCATGTTTAGGCAGACTAGGGTGTGCTATGATTCAGCTTTGAATATGCAGTAAGGTAGGGGTGAGCAAACTTTTCCCCCCTGGGCACCCCTGCCTGCTCTCCTTACCGGCTTGTGCCCCCCTCCTTCCTTGTCCTCGGTGTCAAATGATGCCGCGGGTCCCGTGACTTCACGTTGCCATGAATGTTATTAAGGGTTTTACGGAATGAATCATTACATGAATCACACAGCTGTAACGTACTATAGAGCTTCCTCCAACATTGCTTTATCATAACAATGTATTAAAATACAGCCTCACAGAATCAAAATGAAACACCAGGTCCTGATGGCTTTTCGTGGCTGTATTACAAGAAGTTCTCTGAATCACTTGCCCCACAGCTGCTCCATATGTTTAACGCTATTTTAGCAGGAGCCCCTATTCCCGAGGATTTTTATCTACGAGAGATGCTCACGGCATTTGGCTTCGGAAATAGGGTGAGTGGAGCGATTATGTCGCTGTACTCAGGCCCATCTGCCAGAGTCATACATCAGGGCTTCCCCTCAGACCCTTTCCCTATCCAAAGTGGCACGAGACAGGGGTGCCCATTATCTCCCCTACTGTTTGCCCTATGTATTGAACCTCTGGCGGCACGTATTCGAGAAAATCCGGATATCTCAGGGTTAAACGCATACTCCCAATCACACAAAGCGGCCCTGTATGCAGATTATATCCTATTAATCATCTCAAAACCCCTCACATCCTTACCTAATCTATTTGACCTTTTGGATAAATTCTCTAAGGTCTCTGGGTTTAAGATAAACCAATCCAAGTCTGAGGCTCTGAATATCAATCTCCCCGGACATATAGAGAAACTACTGAAATTGAATTTTAATTTTAACTGGCAAAAGAATTCACTCAAATATTTGGGGATTCATATCACCAAAGATGCAAAAAACATCTATAAAGCAAATTATCCCAAACTAATTCGGACTCTAAAACAAGACCTAATCAGATGGTCCTCCAAGAAGATTTCTTGGATAGGAAGGATACACAGCGTGAAGATGAATTTACTTCCACGTATCCTATACCTCTTCCAGACATTGCCTGTGCCACTCAAACTGAAGGATATACTCTCACTTCAGTCTGAAATATCTAATTTTATCTGGGGAGGTAAAAAACCGAGAGTAAATAAATTAAACATGAAGAGACCTACTTTAGCAGGGGGCTTAGCGGTACCCTGCCTGTTGTCATATTTTAAAGCAGCTCAATTAAGCCAGATCATTCAATGGCATTCCGACCCTAAATTAAAAAGATGGGTAGAGCTAGAAACTGCTGCTTGCTCCCCATTAGAGCTTAATAATTTGATTTGGCTACCTAAATCGTCAAGAAAAAACACTTTGTTCCCACTCACCTCAACGACTAACTCTTTATCTGTCTGGGAAATATCAAAACTGAAAAACTCACTCACATCAACCAACTCGTTGATGACACCTATTTGGAACAATCCTAAATTTGCGCCGGGTGTTATTGGTCATAATCACTCAATCTGGAGACACAAAGGATATGATAGACTCAAAGATCTGGAGGGCTTCGATCTAAAAATTAAATCATTTGACCAACTCAGATCAGAAAATGATATTCCCCATGCTGAATTCTACAAATTCCTTCAGATCAGAGCATTTTATAATAAATTCGCCCCATACCCCCCATTGACGAATTTCGAAAAGCTCTGTCGGGCAGAAACCGACACAAAGGGACTCATATCTACAATATACGGAGAGGTAGTCGAGCCTGCAACTTCAAAACAACAAATGCCCTCATTTCGTACCCAATGGGAGAGAGACCTTGGGGAGTCCTTAGAGGACGAGGCATGGAATACTATATTTATAGGAGCTGCAAAAAGCTCGATGTGCACCACACTGAAGGAGAACGCATATAAAGTCCTCATGAGATGGTACCTCACCCCACTCAAATTATCTAAGTTCATACCAGGGTCCTCTCCATTGTGCCCTAAACAATGCGGAGGAACAGCTGACCTGTTACATATGCTGTGGTCCTGCCCGCGGATATCCCCGATATGGGAAAAGATCAGAAATTGGATCCAGAGAATATTTGATCTCACAATCACCCCAGACCCGTGGTTGTTTCTCCTAAACAGACCTCTAAAGGGCCTATCAAAAGTCAACAACAAACTAATTGCACACTTTGCAATCGCCACGCGGTGCGAGATCGCAGCATTATGGAAACGCCCCGAAATTCCAATTATCCCAAAGATTCGGAACCGTATTTGGTATATTTGCCAGATGGAAAAGCTAACAAGCCTAGTTAATGATACTGGTGACAACTACTTAAAAGTTTGGGCCCCATGGCTAGCTCAGACAGACATCCCAGGGGTAGAGCGTGATGCAATTTGGCTATAATAGTAATAGATGCGTTCTCCTTGGGTGGAGTGGAAATTAAGCTTACAGCTGGATCACCATTCCCACTCATTATTGACTACTTATACTGTCACACGATCTTCTACGAGGTTCTATAGTGCATGAGCCGTCTTAGTAAACTCCTGAAACCACTACATCCTCACCCTATACGCTCCCTTTCCTCCTTCCACCCCCCTCTAACCTACCTCCTACCCCTTTTTTTTTTTATTATATATTATTTATTTATTTTTCCTTGTTTGTAACAAATATTATTTTACCATGGATACACATCACCTAAAATAAGACCTTTACCTACGCGGCGGAGTAGGGGTCGAAAAACCGCGTGGGCTCATTAAATATGATATACCTACATCATTATGTAATATATGCTACCCTGTTTACCATGTATTGGATATGTTTTTCATGTATATCATGTATTTACACACCAATAAAATACAAGTTATAAAAAAAATAAAAAAATGAAACACATGTGGGGCTTTTTCCGCTGGAGTTTATGCAGTGCTTGGAATTTTTTTGCTGGCATAACAAGCCCGCTTTTAAGAGATATAAGCAGGAGGACAACAGATAAGTATATAATATACAGTAAGGTAGAAGGAGGCAAGGAGAGCAAGTAGGTCAGCATAGACCCAAACAGATGACAAAACTAGAAAGCAAAAAGGGAACAAGGCCTTTTAATTTTTAGGTATGCAAGTAAAAAAATCTAAATGAGGAATAATATGACTAACAGAAGAGAGGCGCACAGAGGAAATTGGACATCTTCATTTGTTTCTGATGAGTTTTACAGCAGAAAGTGAAGATACATTCCCTCTAGATTGTAAGCTCTCAGGAACAGGGCCCTCAGTACCTGCTGTGTTTGTGCATGTTTGTCCTTAATTGTATGTCATTCTGTTTATGCAATTGGTCTCTCTGTACCCCGCTGCGGAATATGTTGGTGCTTTGCAAATTAGCGTTAATAATAATAATAATAATAATAAGGATCCAGAGGAATTAGGATGGAGATGGAAGTGAAGTCCTGATAGAAATGTCTAAACTGAAAGTGTACAAGGCAATAAACGCAGATGGGATACATCCATGGGTAGGAATGCTAAACGCTTGTTACTGGTTATTATTAATACTGTAGGTGTAGTTGCAGAAGACTGGATGACAGGTTGATCAAATACTCATTCACAAATGTTGAAGTTGGGGCGAGACCAGTAACTACAAACTAGTGAGTCGGTATTCAGGTAAGAAATAGGCCCCAAAACGGCTTGTTTCACTGCAAGTTTTTGCCGACAAAATGTTATTGGTTCGAAGACCGAAAAACGCCATGTCCAAATCTTTTGATTACAGATATCTGGTAAAGTAGACCATTTACTTCCTGTGTCGCTGTTTATTCTGGTACTAAGTATGTAGTAAAAAAAAAACCTGTTAGGTAAGTGGATGGAAGGAGATACACAAACACACTGAATATAAAAGGAGTATTGCATTAACCAGATACAAGCGCATGAGGCCCATGGTTGTGTTTGTGTAAAGATTTTACATTCCCTATTATATTTTTGGCAAAGAAGGGTGGGTCGCCTTGTTGGGCCTAACAAAAGAGAGAGAGGCTGTTGGTGCCTGTGCACCGAGCCCCGCGGTTACACAGGGCCCGCACTCTCCCCCACAACAATTAAACTGGTTGCCAGGGGAGTGCAAGGGGCCTCTGTAACTCTCTTACTTTCTCCGGCGGCATCTCCTCCTGCAGGGTTCTGTGACGTCAAATAATGTTGCGTTGCCATGACAACGGGACGTCCCATGACTGGTGGTGTATGGTCTGAGGAAAGGACTCGTCTGTCATGAAGCGTCACATTTTGCATATACCTGCTCTAAAGTGTGCTTCTTCCATCATTCTAATTTTTGAGACGTCCCGTGACGCCCTGCAGTTTCATGTTGTCATGACATTGTTATGACAACAGGACTCCCAGTGGCACCGCGTTACCATTATAAAGCCATGTGACATCCCGTTTGCCAAGGCAACACAACGCCATTTAACATTGCGCGACGGCTGGGTCACGTGAATGGTCAGCCAATGAGGGCGAACCAGCCTCGTAACATCACGGCCCCACCTCTCCGTTGTGAGCGATCTCAGTACGACAGGCTTGCGCACCCACTATATCCGAGGTTTTAGTCATCTATTTTTCCCCTTAATTAATTTATAGCATGTTTCTTTGTCCTAATTTTTTTATTATTTAATAGCTGTTCACCTTCTTATTCTTTGAGGTCTATATGGTTCATTGTTCCGTTATTCAATGCATGAGGTAAGTGTTTGGGGAGCGCAGAATCATTTGTGGAAATACAAAAAGATAAACACAAATAGTGCAGGATTGTCCAAACTCAATCTTCTCATAAAGGAAATATGTAGTGAACGGAGCTAGAACTCACATGGTCCAGGAGGACAAAGGTATGTAAAGGGATCTTTGCGGGTGTTCAGCTCCCCTCTCAGACCACAGACACAGTACAGAGAGAATTTTTGTATAAATATTTATAAGATATAATAAAGTAAAAACAAATTGACATTTAAACCAGGGAAAGTGTGTGGCAGCTCACAACAGAGTGAGTATTCGGCACAATTTTTCCACTTCAGCTGTGGGGCTCTGAGCTGACCGTGGCAGACGGGGGGAAACCCACAGAGATACCTTTACATACCTTTGTCCTCCTGGGACCATGTGAGTTCTAGCTCCGTTCACTACATATTTAATTTATGAGAAGATTGAGTTTGGACAATCCTGCACTATTTGTGTTTATGTTTTTGTATTTCCATAAATGATTCTGCGTTCCTCAAACATTTAACCTCATGACTTCTACAAGGATACAAGGATGATTCTACGTGGTTGAGCAGCATATCACACTTTAATTAAAAAAAAACAAAAGAATGGTTACTTTCCTGTTATCCGGAGCCATATTCCTGTTATCAGGAAAGTACCCATATTAAATCTACCACCCCCTCCACTCAACTCAACTCCCCCTAATGCCCTCCAACCAGTAAAATGCCCGTCCCCATCTCCTCAAACCCTCCTAATACAGATAACTGCCCCTCCCTCCTAATACAGAGAGAAAACTGCCCCGCCCCACCTCCTCATACAGAGATAACTGCCACCCTAACACCATTAACTGCCCCTCCCTGCCACCTCCTAATACACAGTGAGGACTGCCCCCTAACCCAGTAACTGGCCCTCCCCACCTTCTCCTAATACACAGTGGCGCAACAAACAACACCGAGGAACAGCACGTCATCATTTAGAGTCATATTTGACCGAATTCATTTCAAGACCGCACGTGGGAGACGCAGACGTCTTTGAGTTACTGTTGAAAGCAATTAAAGGTTTTTGGCCTCCAAAAATGCTTTGTTTTCAATAATAAATAAGTTGTTACTTTGTTTTTAATTAAATAATAAATAAGTTTTTAATTAAATAAATTGTTTTGAATATGGCTCCGGATAACAGGAAAGTACCAAAAAATGTATATATTTTTCACTACCATCACTCAGTTGATTCTATTTTCACTATTTCTCCACTGTGACTTCTACACTGCACTTATCAGAGAGTACCCAGTGTTTCCTTCTATTTGTACTTCCGTTATTCAATGTCATTTTAAACTTATAACTTCAAATCTCAGCTTTAAGTGCAGGGTATCAGATTTAAAATGTAGTCCTCAAATTTTGGTATGGGCTAGTCTAATATAACCCTTAGTTATTCCTGTTCTTGGGTCTGGAATGGATTCAAGGAACCAATTCCATTTGGTATTGTGATCTTCTGATATGAACTTGGGTGGTAAAGTATTTCCAGCTTTATTTTGTGTATGGTGATTATTTTGAGAATGAGAGATCTTACTAGTTCTAGTGTTGGCGGCTCTGGATGTAGCCATTTTGTCACAATGGCTTTCCTAGCTGTTAGTATAATTATTTCAGTGGGCTGGATAGCTTTTCTATTACAATTGAACTTCGTAATCCAGGATTCAATATTGGCAAATATCTTGGTGATCGGGTGAATTTGAGCTATTACGGTGATATATTGTAAAACCTGGCCCCAAACCACTGATATTGCATCACAATCCCAGAAACAATGTTTAAGGTCAGCCCCCTTAGTCCCACATTTAGGGCATTTGGTAGTATTGGTCTCTAGATTCTTTTGTTGTCTAACAAATGGTACTGTATATAGGCTCTATGAGCAGTCTTTTTCCCCTGCCGGCTCTCTTCCCCCCCCCCCCCTCCTCTTACCTTGGCTCCGGCGTTCGGACACCACGACAACGCGTCTCTAGAAGCCGCCTGAGCCAAGCTTACAGAGGCCTTCACTACTCCCCATGCATTTAATTTAAATGCCTTCGGGAAGCACACAGGTCAACTGTAAAACCTGCGGCCCCTGCAGAGAATCTCACGCCCCCCAGTTTGCGCACCCCTGATCTACAAGTATTTTTATTGTTTTTCTCCATCTCTTAGTCTCTGATTAATTTTTATAATTCTGCTAGAATATTTGGTTTCGTTATATTTATTGAAAAATTCGTCAAATATATTATTTTAAAAGAGGTGTATTTTGAAACCTTTACATTTTTTGCAGTAATCCATCAATTGGATATGAGTATGTTTGTATGTTTTGAAAATCTTATTTCTCTTTCATCTCTTAGATAGTCATACTGTACAATCCTGTTTCTCCTTGTTTATGACATTATCAAGGCGTCAAATTCCTTTTTTCCCCCAGATTCAGAATGACTTTTGGCAGTTTCCTGGTGGGAATTTATAGTAACCCTGTATTGGTAAGTATCTTGATGCAGGATAGGACAGGCCATATTTTGTCCTCACTACCCTCCAGGTTACGATAGTGTCTCGTATGAGAACGTTTGTTTTAAGTTCTGTGGGTATAACACTCCACTCTCGATGTATCAGATGCTTTAGTGAGAATTGTTTGGTAAATAGCGATTCTAGCTCTGGTGAGGAGTAACCAACTTTACCCATGATCCAGTCCCCAACATATTTTATTAAACAAGCAAGATTATAATCTCTTATATTAGGAATATGTATTCCTCCCATCTCCTTAGTCATTTGTAATGTTTTCAGTGCTATTTTGCTTTTACTATTATTCCAAAAAAAATCTACCCATTTATTTGTGACGTTCTATCGTAATGTCTAATCAATAATGGTAGTGTCTGCATTGGGTAGCGTAATCTGGCAAATTAAATAATTTTGATAACCCAACCCCTGCCAAAAAAAGGTAAGGAGAACACCATCCAGGACCTCAGTTCTTCTAATATTTTTTTTATTATGGGTTTGATGCTATTTTGATATAATTTTGTCAGATCAGATTCCAACATTATCCCCAGATATCTGATTGGATTGCTTGTAATTTTGAGTGGGATCTTATTTATTCTGTTAGGGTGTTCAGGTTTTAATATCTATATTAATTCTGCTTTTGTTACATTAGTTTTGAATCCAGCAAAAGTACCGAACTTTGTTATTGATCTAGTATTTTGGGTATTGATTCATCAGGTATGGTTACGAAAAGGAGAATATTATCCGCGAACATTGATATTTTTAGTTCTGTGTTCCCCATAGATTTTTACTTCTTTAAATTAAGTTGATTTTTTTTCTCCAATGTGACTTAAATTTTCAAGTATTTATTCTTATTTCTCCAACATAATGGTCAGCCAAGGCTGAGTTGAGAAAAAATGATAGCATTTAACAATCTCAATGTAGTTCATTAAATTGAACAACACCAGCAGGCTGTAGTGCTCTCTGCTTCAGCCTGCTAATCAATTTCACTGTGCAGACGGATTAATGCAATGCTGTGAAACCGAATGCTATAAATCTTACAAAGACCATGGGGGCTTGACTGTCACTGCTCTTTTGAATGATGCATAACCAGGAGTTAGGGAACAAATAGATTTCTTTGTTACTGTCACAGCATATTTTCTGCAGCAGACACAAAATAGGCAAGATAATTTATACACTTTATTAAAGAATAATGTGCTTGGTTACAGCACTCATTTTAAGTAATGAGGAAAATGAAGAAGTAAACACACTGAATTCAAAGTGGGTGTGTGCAACTTACGCAGAACAGTATTGTTTCAAATTAGAGAAATATAAAAATATTGTAACTTAAAGTGATTAGCCAGGGTTTTTGTTTGATGAATTGAATATTTGTTTAAATATAAGATAATGGCTTGAAAGTATTGTCCAATGAATTGGCTCAGTGATATTTCACAAGTTCTTATTTCGTTTTAATAAAATATATTGTAGGTATATCTTTATTTATATAGTGCCAATCATGTACATAGTGCTTCACAGCAGTAAAACACATGACATAATATAACACATAATGGGAAAAAACGCTTCATTTCCACCAGGTATCTCTAGGATATAACACTTGAGTCACCCCAAAGGCATCTCCCAAAGAAAGACAGGTTCAGTGAAGAAGGGGTTAACAGCATGAGGACAAGAGCCCCTTCAGACCCCCTGGAGTCCATCAGCCCCTCCCCCGTGCATGTCTGATTGTGTTGTCATGCTGCTTTTTTCATTTTCACAAAGAATCGCTGAGACATGACACCTGAGTTGCCCCAAAGGCATCCGCCAAAAGGGCAGCCGTTTGGTAATGTAACAGCTGCTCTATTGCTTCCGATACTCACCAGCCCTCTCATCCCCTGTACCCAATGTAAATTTACCCTGCCTATAAATTGTAAGCGCCTTGAGGCAGGGCCTCTTCTAACACATTGAATGTCTAGCCTACCTCTTCCAACACCAATTTAATCCTGTCTATAAATGTCATTGCCCACAAGAGCTTACAATGCAATAATAATAATAATAATAATAACAACAAACAACAATGTCCTTGCAATAGAATGCAACTATAATATTACTTTTTTTAATATATTACATATATATATTGCACCAAGTTACCCTTTTTGTTTGAATATGTAATATATTAAAAATAGTAATATTATAGTTGCATTCTATTGCAAGGACATTGTTATTTGTTGTTATTATTATTATTATTATTATTATTATTATTACTTGCATTGTAAGCTCTTGTGGGCAATGACATTTATAGACAGGATTAAATTGGTGTTGGAAGAGGTAGGCTAGACATTCAATGTGTGAGAAGAGGCCCTGCCTCAAGGCGCTTACAATTTATAGGCAGGGTAAATTTACATTGGGTACAGGGGATGAGAGGGCTGGTGAGTATCGGAAGCAATAGAGCAGCTGTATATATATATATACTAGCTGATAAACCCGGCGTTGCCCGTGATTGCTGGGGCGGGGGGCGTGGAGAGGAGGGGAAAGGCAGGGAGGGGGGCGAAGGGCAGGGAGGGGGGCGAAGGGCAGTGAGGGGGGCGAAGGGCAGGGAGGGGGGCGAAGGGCAGGGAGGGGGGCGAAGGGGCGAAGGGCAGGGAGGGGTGCGAGGGGGCAAAGGGCAGGGAGGGGTGCGAGGGGGCAAAGGGCAGGGAGGGTGCGAGGGGGCAAAGGGCAGAGAGGGGGGCGAGGGGGCAAAGGGCAGGGAGGGGGGCGAGGGGGCAAAGGGCAGGGAGGGGGGCGAGGGGGCAAAGGGCAGGGAGGGGGGCGAGGGGGCAAAGGGCAGGGAGGGGGGCGAGGGGGCAGGGAGGGGGGGCAAAGGGAAGGGAGGGGGGGGCGAAGGGCAGGGCGAAGGGAAGGGAGGGGGGGGGCAAAGGGCAGGGAGGGGGGGGGCAAAGGGCAGGGAGGGGGGGGGCAAAGGGCAGAAAGGGGGGGGGCGAAGGGCAGGGAGGGGGGGGGCGAAGGTCAGGGGGGGTGAAGGGCACGGCCGGGGGGGGGGGTGAAAGGCATGGCCGGGGGGGGTGAAGGGCATGGCCAGGGGGGGTGAAGGGCATGGCTGGGGGGGGGGGTGAAGGGCATGGCCGGGGGGGGGGTGAAGGGCATGGCCGGGGGGGGGGTGAAGGGCATGGCCGGGGGGGGGGTGAAGGGCATGGCTGGGGGGGGGTGAAGGGCATGGCCGTGGGGGGGGGGATGAAGGGCATGGCCGGGGGGGGGGGTGAAGGGCATGGCCGGGGGGGGGGGGGTGAAGGGCATGGCTGGGGGGGGGGGTGAAGGGCATGGCCGTGGGGGGAGGAAGGGCCGGCCGGGGGGGGGGGGGGTTAAGGGCTGGGTGAAGGGCCGGGCCGGGGGGGGTGAAGGGCCGGGCCCGGGTGAAGGGCCGGGCCGGGTGAAGCACTGGGCCGGGGGGGGGGGGTGAAGGACCTGGCCCGGGTGAAAGATCCCTTCCCCTGCGGTTACTTACCTCGCACCGGGCCGCGCTCCTCCTCCTCCTCGGGTTCCTCGGCGGTCTCCGTTTCCCCCGGCGATGCGGAGCTGACACACTCAGGTGAGGAGGTGGTGTGGGCAGCCGGCCTGTACAGCTCCCGACTGAGAGAGCCGGAGCAGCGCTCCCGGGGATGGTGAGCTGGGGGCGCAGCCTCTAGGCCTGAAGGTGCGAGCGTGCTCTGGGGGGGAGGGGGGGGTGGAGCGGTCTGCGGGAGGGAGCACCGGGAGAGAGGGTGCTGTTTGTGAGGTCCCGCGGAGTGGTGATAGGGGGTGGTTCCGTTTTTGCGGGCCAGCCGCCGGGAAGGGCGGGAGGGCGGGGGGTGGGGTCAAGGCCGGGCAGCCGTTGAGGAGGGCGGGAGGGGTGAGAGGGTGGATGGGCGAGGGTGTGTGTGTATAACTATATCATGTATGTGTGTGTATATATATATATATTTGTGACTATATCGTGTGTGTGTGTGTGTGTGTGTGTGTGTGTGTTTGACCTTTGGCCCGTCACTCCGCCTCAGGCCAATGAGAGGTGTGCGGGGGCGGGCGGGCCAAGGTCCAATGGGATTGCTGCTAGGGACACGGGGAGACACATACAGACACGGACACATAGGTCACTTTCACAAATATATAGTAGAAATATATATATATATATATATATATATATATATAAAAATATAAGAAAAAAAAAAAAAAGCGCCAAATCCTAGTGCATTACTGTGCAAAAATCGATATATTTAATTCCCAAAAATCTCAATAAAAATGAACTCACAAACATAAAACAATTAAAAGCATTGTATGAGTAATACTCATGCTCCTAGGACCAGGAAACGCTGCTTTGCTGTTGAAGTCCCTCCGTGGCTCCACTGGAACAGATTGCTGCCTCCGTTGTTCACTGCCTGCAGGAACTGACGAATCAGGCACTCCACGATGGTCTCTCCCCCGGTGCACACCAACCAGTTGCTTTTTAGTTCCCACCGGGGACGGTTGAAGTCGCGGACCAGCGGATGACGTCACGGGAACCGTTCTTAATACCGGACCGGTATAGATACTCAGCAGTTCAATTGCAAGCGTTAAAAAGTCCACTGCACACCTTCCCTACGCGTTTCATCTGATTAACAGACTTCTTCAGGGGATGGACTCTGGGTGTGTGGTGTCTCATATTATATACCCCCCAAGTCCAATTAGCTTGATTAGTTGAAAGGCAAAAAACAGTGTGTTGGCAATCTAAATTTTAGGTGGAACAGATTAAGTACACATGTGAACACCTAATTTTGCATCCACATCACTGAATACTTGCCAGCACATAGAAATGTATATAAAATACTGATGAATACCAGTTGTACTAAAAAATAAATAAAAATAATTAAAACAAACATGTAGTTGATGTCCTTGTCTATATTTTTAGTTATTATACGGACTACAAGGGTATACCTTAGGATATCGAGAGAGTATACTGTAGTTGCCAACACCTCAATATAAATGATATTTAGCAACAGTTGGGCATTTCATATGTTAAACGAAAAGTTATTATTCTTATACAACAAAAGTTATTTTGTAATCAATGTCCTTATTTGTTTTAATTAAACATACTACAAGGGTATATCTCAAGACATCCTAAATACCCCAATATATCTATTAGTAAACAGAAGAGTTATATATTTAGTTAATACAATATAAATGTGGCTTACGGAGGGTGGATCAATTAATGAACAAGAAAGAGCACAATACTCTATTAGATATTAATTGACTTTTATCTTAGTACATTATATTTTTCTTAGTGTTTTTTCTTAGTGTTTTCTTAGTGCTGTTATTTTCAACTGTATAGCAACAGCTTATGTGCGCATATTCATACTGTAGCAGGATTTGTTGTCATGGGTCTTTGCCTTAGCTAGGTCTTGGTATCAGCATTCTCAATTGAGCAGCTTTTTCCTTGTTGACCGGCCGGTCTACAGAAGGGAGGCTTTATTTGAGCCTGACCATTCTGATATTATGTGTCATTTGATTATTATTTTGCTTATAAATTTCGGGCTTTAGCTTCGGTTCCCACTATTATTACAGGTTGCATGTGTCTGTTTTTCCATACTTTGTGAGGTGTGAGAGAGTGATTTTATTATGTTTGTATGTGATGTGTCTTTAATAAATTTGTTATACTTGTTTACACCAGAGTGCTTTACGTGGGATATTTTGTTTCTATTTTTGTTTCTATATATATCTAATGCTGAATATTAAAACAGTACAGTCATGCTTTATATTTATTTATAAAGGTAGCAAAGATACTGCGCTGCATTCTAAATATGAAGTTAAAACAGAGACATTCCTACTAAAAAATAAAACAGATATAAGACGTGTATAGAGAGACTAGCAAACAGTGAATATTTGAATGATTTTGGAGATCTTACAAACACTACTTTTGGTGCATTATTAGAAAGTTGAATAAGATGGAAAAGAGAGAACTTGGCAAATAAAAATGAAAAGCAAGTACCAATTATTGGTGATTGCTAGAACAATGGCTACATGATGAGAGTAAAAAGGTAAGTGAGCGTGTATTCTTCTACTATTAGGAAACATCTTGTTTTAGCAGCATAAATCCCTTAAGTATCTTATAGGTCTGTGCTCCGGCTTCCTTTCCCATGTGCTACAAAAGCAGGCCATGGAAGAGATCTCTGCAGCAAAGCCTGCTTTTGTAGTGGAAAAGAGCACCGGTGCATTGGATATTGATGCCATTTGCATCCAAAAGCTAAATGGCGTTGAAATGGAAAAGCAGCATCAGAGAATAGGACACATTGACACCCACTCTATGGAATCAGGCTCATTGAAGGTGCAGCACAATGTAGGACCAAAACAAACAAGTGGTGATAAAGCCCATTGTTATGTATGCCATGGTAACTGGAAACTTTGGAATGTTTATCTGATCTATCTAATCTTTGTTTGTGGTCAGACAGCCTGTGTAGGACGAGGTTCTGCAAAGTGTTTTCTCTTATTATTCTACCCATCTCCAAATCCCATCACACGCGTTTCACATTAAAGATGTAGCCCTGTAGCTGGCGTTTGCCAGATATAAATGACCACGACAAAGCACTCTGATACAGTAAAGCAAAATAACAAAATGGTTCATTTTGCACCTGTATTTGATGCAACAATGCAGTTTGCAACACTTCAAGGTGTTTACTGCTATATCCTGATGCTTTTAATGGAAATTTTAATCCATCTGTTCATTTGAATAATGTTTTAATGTAGACCTCTTTTGTTCGTGTTGGTTTGGTCTTTTTACGGTCTGGCTGGCACAACTGGGAGCAAAAAGGTTAATTGCATCGTAATAGTAGCTTATGACAAGGATACAACCAAGTCAAAAAGTTACTCCTCAAAGGATCTTACAATTTTTTCCCCCTGCTGTTCTACTTATTCATTTTTTTTTAAACAGATGTGACCTGTGTCATTATCTGGAAGCTGAGAGAACATTCCAAAATGTCCCATCATGGCATCGAGTTGACACAGAATTTAAGCCTAAAAGTTGCATAGCATTATACATCTTGACACTGTGGATAAAGAGAACAAGGTGGATCAATATTCATTACAACAAATACATTATTAAGGATAATGTTATGGATCTTACGTAAAACTAGAACACGTACGAAAATGTATGTTTATGGTTTGGTGATCCAGAACGCTGCTCCATTTTGTTTTCACTGGAAACCTTTCGCTGCACAGTAATTTTATATAAATCAGCGATTATACGAAATTCAGAATGTTGACATATTTCAATGTAGAACGCTTAACAATGAGGAATGTGTATCAGGGCTGTATATATATTTCACGTCTGTCCGTCAAGCTCTCCAGGAAACTTTTTCCCACCGGTCATATTATACATGAATGAAATGCTCTTTGGGAACGTTTCTCTGGTACAGCGGTCTGATTTTGCCATTTTCATCAAAAGCATCTTCGTCCTCACTCTACCATCATCAGTTTTTGTTTATTCCAGTCTTTTACATTTCTTCACTTTTTCATTGAAATAGGTTTGAAGGAGGGTGTCTTCGGAGCTGAATCACGTTAATTTCAGCTCCGGGCACCCCCTGCCTTCCGAGATATTTACCTCCGTACAGGGTGCCAGTATCTGCAGCTCTGTTAAGGCTAGTTGGGGTAACATAAGGGTGGCTTAAATGTCCCGCGTCCTGTGACCAATTGAAAGCCGTGATATCATCCATCGTGGCTTCCTATTGGCGCAGAGATACCGGCATCCCCTTCCGAGGAAGTATCTCGGGAAGCAGGGGGTTCACAGAGCTAAAATTAACACGATTCTGCTTCTGGAGATGGTCTGCTTCAAGTCTATGTAAAAACAAAGCAGCAAACCTGCATATCCCTTTTCCAGCGTGGAAACTGGTGGGTCCTCTGTATCTGGGTTGCGTCCATTTCAATTCAGGGGACCCCTCGGCTCTTGAGATACATAGCAATGAATTTATTGGTATCACTTCCATGCTTCTGAAAGGGTTTTAAATAACTATCCCATAGGAATGCTGCAACGGATGATGCTCTGGCTTCCTATGACTTCAGTGACGTGTGACTTAAATTGCCATTTTGTTAAACCTGAAGAGGCAGACGTCCTGCTAACTTCACGGGAGATAACTCAGGAACCAAGGGGTCTTCAGAACTGAAAATGGCATGGAAAAAAAAAATCCTGATTCCCATCTTATAAAACAACAAAGGATTAAACACCAGTAAGAGTGGATTTCTGCTTTATACACTATTAAATTCTAAAATCTACAAGCCGTTTGTCCAAAATTCATCACACCCGGTTCACTTACGTTACATCCGACACATGCGTGGTCAGTGCTAGCACCATATAATCTGCAATGTTGAGGAAACAGCAACCCTGCTTTTCACCATTATCTCTTGGCATACAGTGCTTCCACTGCAGCCAGGGATCCTGTGAAATAACATGCAAATGAGCACACAGTTTCACCTTTTGCTTCTAATCCATTTTAACATGGGACCCTGTAAACTTATGCCTGCCATATTACACAGCTTTGCAGCACAACCTGGGTTAAATAACTGCATAGCCAGTAAACATAATCGGAGACAGCGGTTTTGACCTTTTGGGTCTCAGTGTGAGGCTGGTTATACTGGCCTTGCAATTTGAAACTGGGATAGGTTTCAACCACATATTAAATAAGTTATGGCATGTAAAAAAGTGACAAAATGTTTTAGAAACAAATAGTTGAAAATAAACTCCAATAAAATAATGTATTTTCCATACATAACAGTTACTGTAGAAAACAGTAATTCTGTGAATGTGTTAAGGGGCAAGATAATCATTCTATTATGGCAAGTTCAAAAATAAGACTTTCAAAAGTACTTTTAAGACTGGAAAATGGTCTCAAAATACATTTTCGTCACTCTCTTTTGAACCTATTTATTTGCAATAGGATTCCATGGATTGCTACACTTGATGAAGTGCTTTATCAGAAGGCAATGCAATCTTTTTCAGGTTGACTTATTACTTCCGAGGGCTTTGCTTTGAGAAGCTGAGATAGTTGTGTCACTTCAGCATAAATGTCAGCAGTACTCAATCCTCTCATTTCCGAAAGTGCCTTTCGCAATGAAACTAGTCTTTAAAAGCAAATACAATTAATTTAAAGCTTGGAGTTGAGATGAAAGGGAGTCATATTTGTCATGGGAAAAAGCAGATTTCCGTAGAAAGGTATATCTTTTAGAGCAACAATACCCCCAAAAATATACATATCATGTACATTTTTTTTTTACAAACATTGATGAGTGGGTGTGGAGATATATATATATATCTATATATATATATCTATATATATATATATATATATAGATATATATATATACATACATATACACACACACCCCTACAGTGTATACATATATCTGGTGGGAACCTTCAAATGTTCAAATGAAATCCATAGGAGAATGAAGCAAACAAGTGTGTAACAAGGGTAAAGAAATTAAAATGGCAGTGAGCCAGACATATCTCAAGATGAAATGACTATCGTTGCAGAGAAAATGTACTCCACTGCATTCCAAGTGAGATCAAAAGATGACCAAAAATAAGATGGGAGGATGAAATAAAAAAAAATTGTTGAAGCAACATGGAGAAGCGAGGCAGTACCTGGAAGATCACTGGGGAGGCGTTCATCGAACAGTGGATCGACAAAGGCTGAAGATGCTTTATATACCGTAGCTAGATACATAAATAAATAAATAGAGGAGAGGGGTAGAGAGAAGGGGAGAGAGAGTAGCAGCCCATAACAGGTACCAGGGTTGATGGGACATGCTCGAATTAAATGTTTCTAAGTGGTCAGGTAAGAGGGGAAGTTTGGGAAAGTGAATTCCACAAATGTCTCATTATCTGTAACATGGAACGAGGGAGATAACAAAGATATTATGCTACTGTGAATATCAGGAAGAATTTACCTGGTATCACAATGGTATAATGGCATCTCAGAATCGGACACTTAAGAGAAGAGGTATCTCAAGTGTCTGAGAATACAGCAAAGGGTGCGGCAGTTTGGTGGTTCAATGGACCTAAACCAGAGGATATGGGTAGCTGGGACTGTAAACATAACCAAACACAAGCTACAGTAAGCTTACATATTCTAGGTCAAGGATGATTACAGTTACTATAATGTTACATTGTCAGAATCACCATTTACAGAAGGAGCTGCAATGATACAAATGTAATTAGACACACCAATACCAGGAGCAAGGGAGGTTATAAACAATATTGGTTACTTTGAAAACAGACCCTAGAGATTGGTTGGTTACTTTCATATATGCTAATTGTACAACATACACTATGTTTCAAGTGCCATCCATACAAACATGGTTCACACTTGGTATTTCTTCCTATAAATCACAGAGAAGAAAAAGGGACAGCCACCATCAGAGCCAGGGACAGCTTTCCCAGAGCCCAGGACTAAAGTTTCCACCGGGGCTCCCCATCCACGTGTCTGTGGCTAGGCTAGAACCCCCCCTCTGTTTTCTCTTACACTCTCCCCCTCCCCACTCATACCTCCTTCCTCTATTCCCCCCTCTTACAGTCCTGTCACGCTTTCCTTCCCCCTTCTCACACCCCCACTATATATCTATTTATCTATATACTGGAGTGTAAGAGAAAACAGAGGGGTGTTCTAGCCTGGCCACAGACACGTGGATGGGGAGCCCCGGTGGAAACTTGGATGAGAAATACAGCGCTGATGTAATTACCTAACTGACAGAATACATCCTCACACCTACTTCAGCATCAACAAGGAAATGTACCTACAACTAATGGGTACGGCAATGGGTACCAAGATGGCACCGCAATATGCCAATCTTTTCATGGCAAATCTTGAACAAAGATTCCTAACTACATGCCCCCACAAACCCTACAAATACTACAGATACATTGATGAGCTGTTTATAATATGTGCAGGGGTGAAGGAAACCTAAAACAATTCCACGAGTCCCTGAACTCATTCCATCCATCAATTAAATTCAAAATGGATTATTCTGCAAACCTAGTAAACTTTCTAGACACGACAGTAACACTGTATTGATGTGACTCATGTGCGTAAGTGTTAGGGAAAGTTATGAGTACATTTAGATATTGAGACAAGATTCAAATGTCGTTTGTAATAGGTTTTTTCCCTCTGTCGTAAAACCGTAAATCTCACAGCTGATTTACGACAGGGGGTTGGTTTATGTGGTTTACAGGGGAAGAAAGTGGTTTTAAGTCTGTTAAGATCTTATTTTCATAATCTTTGCTCAGAGGGGTTTTGGGACCAATTACGTGAGATTTCATATTCTGAACCAGTGACTTCTCTGGGAGAAAACCAATAACATTGGGGTAATCCTAGAGATTTCTATTTTATGTTTTATCCTTTTATTTTATGAAGCTGTTCTGCATTTATTTGTAATTGTATGTTTTTATATATTAAAACATTTAATAAGTAAAGCTTTGGGCTCTGAATAACTGTTGCACGCGGTGGGGAGAGTATTTACATTTTTGGACACATCTTGCTACAACTGATTTTTGTGTGTAAAGGTGCATAGTTATTTCTATAATAAACAGGGACCTTGTGGGGTGTGGTCTGGATCTCAACCAAGATGGGTATGTGGAGCTGAAGCTCCCTGATAAGTAATCACCAATCTGTAAACATCCTGGTGTTTAACCATTCAATCCACTGTAAAAATTACAAATAACAAAAGCTGATACGACAAAATAAATCTTTATCCAAAAAAGGGAGAACTGTATCTAATATAAGTCAACAAAATGAAAGATCTATCTTGAGACCTGGTGGCTAGGGCCACATGCCGATCCTGGGACACAGGATCTCTGTTAGATCTTCATACGTGTGCATCCTACCCCTAGTTGAGGCCCAAGAATCAGCATCGTGATCGTGAGGTAGGACGGAAATACAGTGAATTTGAGACCCTCGCTCCCTGCTTTCTCCCACCCGGGAAATAACAATGTAAAAAAGATTTTTGCCCTGGCACATCGCTAGATCACGGTCGCACTTGCTGTCATGGGAGACCAGGCCATTTACACCTTTTCACCAGGATCATGCATTGAGCAATACAAGTTCATGAAAAAAACTGTACATTTATTCACAGGAAAGGGCAAATACACAATGTTACACAAACTACAGCAAAAAGACACACTTACTTGGGAATTGGGGTAACAGCCTAGACTCTCCTAGATGCAGGGAATCCTATCCCAGATAACAGTTGCAAAAACAGGACAGAAAATATTCCAGACAGCTTTTGCTGAAGCAGCCCGTTTCTTGCTGGAGACTTGCAACTGGAAACTTAGAATCTGAGAATCTTAGAGGATTGGAGAACTATGAGAGACCTTGGAGAACACTGGAGAACACACTATCTAATGGGCGCAAAGGGTTATAATACCTCTGACTTTCATTCAACAAATACAATGGCCAAATCCAAAGCGTGAGAAATTTCTCCGCCGTCAAATCAGACAAGCTGGTAGACACAACAAGGTTACGTGGAAATCTGAATGAACCAAATGGCATGGGTAATTTAGCACCCCTGGACCTGGTTCCTTCAATGCCACCCGCGGCGACAGGCTCCTGCTAGTCTGGTGGCATCAATGGAAATGCAAAGGGCGTCCATTGAATTCAGGATGTGGATACTTGAATCCTTTCCTCCTGTCCAAATGGTCTTGCCACCTTGGTCATCCTCTGGGGCTTTCATATCCAGATATCCTGCCAGACCTCCTGGCACCTCTTGGTAGCCCAGTGGCCTGTCAGAGCATTAGTTCTGAAAGTCCCAGCTCATTTCTGTGCACAAACAGATTTGAAAACACACTGTTCCATAAAATATACACTTAAAAAAACACTGTTCCATAAAATATACACTTTAAAAAGGGTCTTTTGGTTATGGGAAGTAGAATAAGAAGCTGCACATTATTTCTTACTAACCATATTCCCCACACTCTATACAATAAACTTAGGACTGGACTTTTAACAGTCCCCTCACAACCTTGTAGATGATTGGAGTAACCCCAAAACCCTGATACCGGTTCTGGGTGATCTGGGCATTTACTGGGTATCCCCATTAACCTAGGGACCCCTTGACTGTTTCAGGGACACCTCATATCCCTATGCCCCATTTACCTTTCTGGGCTGTGCTGAAGCAGAGGCCCCTAGTGGTGAGTCTCGCAAGCGCTTAATGGGAGATTTTACTGAGACAATGTGTCTACATGCAGCCAGGCATCCGACCTGATTCCTGGGTAAATTTTTAGGGGAACCAGCAACTCTGGGCCCTAACTACAGTAGATAGACACAAACTGACAACACTTTCTCTGCAATAAAAAACCTGAAACTCATACCACAGCAATCCCTGCTTGCTGGCATCTCTGGAAAGGTAAAAACACAAAAATTCTTTATTGTTGCATAATTACAGGTAATGCTTTTACAACTGTTGGGTCCAAGAGCTGACACTCCTGAAAAACAAAACATGGATCAGAGGTAACCAGACGCGCTTAACCTTTATTAGTGAGCCTGGCTACCTCTTCACCGTCACACTTGCATATCCATTAAACCAGCGATTACATCCTCCATTGTGTTAGAGGATTCAGTGTTTTTACTCTTTTTAGCTATTATGCCTGAATAAATTATATTGAACTTTATTTTTTGCCTCCAGCCTATTTTCAAGTTAGCAGTGCTCACTCCTCTTTTTTCTATAACATACATCCTCCATTGAGCTGGGTGAATTGAGCAGTTACCCCGACTGTCAAAGTGCGGTCGTGGGTGGGCAGTGGGTGAGGTACCTACTTGTGGAGCAGCTGGGAGGAGAGTTGTGGCGGCCATTATGTTCTGGTACGCCACCGGATTGCTGCTAAAGCCTGCCTCCCCCATTGTACCAGCGCCTGCATCTCCTGCTGGGCTTGGGGAACAAAACAGAGATCCCCCTGTCGGTGAGCCATTGCAGGGTAAGCGGTTGCGGCAGGAGACCACTCTGCTTGAGCCCTGACCCGGCGCTGCGGTTGGCTTGTGAGGCTGCAGTGGGGAGAAAGGGGCCGGCCACTTTGTTTCGGCGCTCCTCCATAGTGCCGTCTGAACACGCCGGCTTGTATTTCCACCTGTCCCTTAGACCGTAAATCAGGACCTCCCCTGTGAGGATTAGGCCCAACTCTGGACTAGTGATCCTTAGTGGAGCTACCCTGGATGATAAGGACTGCTGTCGGCGGGCGTGGGGACGGAGAGGCTGCTGGCCTGGGCTCCAATCACAAGATGGCCACCACAGCCTGGTGAGGAGGGGAGCGGTGCGGCTGCATGTCCATCTTACTTCTGTGGCTGTTGACGGGGCCGTGGGAGCGTGAAGACCTGTGTCTTCCTTGTCATCTAGCTGGCTGGCCGTCAAGTGTGCCCTGGAGTAGCACATGGGCTGCTAAGGGCTGTTCAGGTGGTGAAAGACTAAAGGGGGACCACCCAGCTACAGGGGTAAGAAACAAGCCAAAAAGTAAAGGCACAGAACGGATTCACAGGGAGGAAAAGACTTGAGGGGTGGGACAACCAAGGTCAGTCAGTCAGACATACACTGTGAAGTGACTGTGAGAGACCAAGACTGACAAAGTCAGCACATCTCAACATACCCTTGAAATAAAGTGGTGTGCTGATTACGGAGGTGCTCTGAAAATACACAAACATTGGAACACCTTGTAATAATCTGTTATCTATTAAACATATAGATTATTAAAATCAGGAATCCCATTACCCAATGAATCCCATTACCCATTAAATACATACGATAAGGTGGTGCAATGCCATAATTAAAAAAATGACCGCGCTGTGACGTAGCTTCATGTAGAAGGGGGACATTCAAGAAAATAAGACAAAAACAGAAACTCTCTGAATCGGACACTAAACAATACCAAAATACCCTGACCACCACACCATGCCTCTTAAACCTAAACAACCCCGTTCCCAGGAAGCTTCACAATTCTTCCAGCAGATATCAATGAGTCCTAGAGAAGATGGCGGTTCCACGTCAAAAGGAAGAAGTTCAAATAGAGAATTGTCACCAGAGAGTGAATCGCAAGCGGTCTCTAAAAAAGAGACATGGAGGGCTTCATTAAAGAACTTAAAGCAGCAATGCATGCTGAATCCCAACAGCTATACAAAAACCTTAAAGAGGAAATCAATTCCATTACAGAACACATAGTTGAAATGGATGAGCAAATTTAAGCCACAACTCAAACGCAGGCTCAACACTCCAAGGACATAGCTGTACTACAAATGCATACTAGAAAAATTGACACTGAAAATAGATCCAGGCGGAATAACATAAGGATCAGAAACGTGTCTGAGGAAATAAGTAATGACATTCTGGATGCGTATTTGTCAAGACTCTTTACATCTCTTGTGCCGTACCTGACGAAAGATCAGCTTCAAACTGACAGAGCTCAAAGAGCTTCAAACCCAAAAACCTGAGGGCGGACAAACCACGGGACATTATTGTCCGACTTCATTACTTACGAACCAAAGAAGAAATCGAGAGAGCATCCAGATCTCAAAACCAAATAAAGTTTGAAGAATCCACACTAAAACTTTTCCCAGACCTGGCTCAAGCCACACTAGCCAAGCGTAGGGAATGCCGCTCGATCACACTCATCCTGCGTGAACACCAAGTCAAGTATAGATGGGGTTTCCCCCTGCAATTCTCTTATAAAAACACATTCCATGTCTTGGTCTCACCCAAAGAAGGAGCATCAACCCTGGACACACTGGACCTAAAATCACCCACTTCAGAGGCAACACACCAGGACACCGGAGGAGCCGCACCAAAACCATAAAGATCGAAGTGGTCAAAAGTCACTGGGTCCAAACATCAGGGTCCAAATACAGCTTAATAGTATGTGGACTGTTTTTACCACACATTGTGAACCTAACTTTGCTTCTAGTCTCCAAATCAGACTAGCCTCCACACTGGTTGTGGGGACTTTAGAGACTCCCAACTAAGAGTCTTCTGACCAACCAAGTCTGAAGGATCATTACCCCAGATAGGGTCAGACATGCTTATATGTCATCTTTTCCTCTTGTTTGTCTCATTAACAGTATTTCTCCTACATCAAAGACTTCCTTTCAGGATTAAAAGACATCTCTGAAGTCCGAACAGGGTGCTGGAAACACGGACCACTGACCCAATCCGATCTCATAGTTTGGTTACATCCTAGACGTACATCTCTAAGATGGCGAATAACTAAGGTTTGGTCCCAAGGAAACTTGTGTACATTAACTAGAGTTGAGGGGTTGGGCCTTCCAGTTTATATTGTCGTCCTTCTTCCGTTGCGCCCCATGCAACCGTTATGTTGAAATCTGTATTGTTATTCACTACATTTCTGCACTTGAATGTCGAATTGTTTTGTTGTGACCCTTCTTGGGTCCGGGTCTACCCCCCAGCCCTCACAGGCTCTGTTGCTGGAAAGTTGTCCTCTTCAGAGTCTTTAAAGTCCAGGCCCCCCACAGGTTGGGATATGTGGCGTCAAGGTTATCCCAGTTAAGTCCCCCTCCACCCCCTTAACTACTACCCTCATATCAATCTTAATTTTATACAGAATATTAAACTATTCTCATTCCACCTCTTCCTCCCACCCAGTGGGTTTTCTCAAATAAAAAATGTTGGTTATGCAACGCTCCCTTGTACAACGTACTACTATATTAATATAAATGGCATTTAATATCTGCCAGAATGCGAAAGGCTTTAACTCCCTGCAAAAAGGAAAAGTGGCTCTCCAAGAGATTAAAATATTGAAGGGAGACTTGGTTCTTCTCCAGGAGTCCCACTTGAGACAAAAGGACCAACACCTTTTCAGTAAATTATACCCCCAAATCTATCAGGGATCATCAAGCAATAAAACAAATTGAGTTGCTCTTTTAATTCATAAAGATCTGAACTTTACTTTACAATCTATTAAAAAAGATAGCTTTGGTAGATAACGGATAGTAGTGGGCACACTAAACTCCTCCCAAATTACGATAGTTAATGTATATGCCACTAACGAAGGTCAACCACAGATTTTTCAGAGACTAATTAAAACAATTGAAGCTGTCCAACTAATCCTTGGAGGCGATTTTAACGCTGTTTTTGATCCGTCTATGGACAAAACATCACCCAAATCCCCTGCAGTCTTCAGGAGCACTGCATCTAAGAGTCTTAGAGAAATAACCAAACGTCTAGGTCTGGTTGACTCCTCAATACTGCTTAATCCGCTAACAAAATATTTCTCCTTTTATTCCAATCACGACAGCTACTCTAGAATCGATTACATTTTCATAGATTACCACCTACAGTATGTAGAAATATCACTAAAGCAGATATTTTGCCCTTGGCATGTCTGATCACAACAATAGTGTACTCATTGGAGCATTTTAATAAGGGGAAAAATTCAGCCAATGGATGTGAAACAAATATTTATTATTAAACGATGATACAGTAGCTGAAGTCTCAGAGGAGTCGATGCGATATTTCAACATTAACTCTACTCCAGATGGCCCCCACTCCATTGTATGGGAAGCTCATAAAGTTGTAATCAGAGGGAAATTAATAACTTTGTCCTCCTGGAAAAGAAAACAGGGTGAAAAATCAAATTGATACAGTACCCTAACTAACAAACTAGAACAATTAGAAAAGCTTCATAAAAGCAAAAACAACAAAACAAATTTGTAGCCAAATTATACAAACAAGAGGTGAATTAAACCAATTCTTAGCCGCTAGAGCAGAGAAGGCCATGCGCTGGACAAAAAATGTTTTATGCCAAAAGTAATAAATCAAACAAAATGTTGGCAAATAAACTAAAACCAAAGCAAGCCCATCTAGAACGCACAGTACTTGCACACAAAAGGGTGGCATAACTGCTCCGAGTTCAGAGATTTTTATACAGCTCTTTACAACTTGCCGGAGAGATGAAGGGGGACCTCGGAACCTCAATTGTCAACAGACATTGATTCGTTTGTTGCAATCTTGCAAAACTTTCGGGTGAAGATATGTTACCGCTAGAATCCCCAATTACACCATTGGAGATATCTGATGCAATTAAATCCCTTATTTAAGGCTCCTGGTCCGAATGGATTTTCCAATCTCTATTATAAAACATTGCAATGTTCCTTATCTCCCAGCTCACCAAATTATTTAACATCTTTCTAACAGGACAAGCTCCATCTAAAACAATGATGCAGGCGGCAATAGCAATTATTCCCAAAGAAGGTAAAGACCCCCTAAATTGCTCCAATTACAGGCCCATATCCCTACTAAACACAGATATTAAATAATATGCCAAAATAATTGCAAATAGACTTAATCCACTCTTGCCTAAATTAGTGCCATCCGGACCAGGTAAGATTTATTACAGGGAGACAGGCTCTGGATAACACCAGACGTCTATTTAACCTTACTCATATAGTTCACCAATCCAAATCCCCGGCCTTCCTATTATCACTAGATGTCAAAAAGGCTTTTGATCGCCTTAACTGGCAGCTCATGTTCGCCACCCTAAAAACAATGGGATTCAGCGAAAAATATATAGATAGTATAAAAATTCTATATAGCTTCCCTTCGGCCAGTGTCAAAACTAATGCAGTCTATTCCTCTTCAATACCCATAAATAACGGAACTCGTCAGGGATGTCCCCTATCCCTGCTCTTATTCTCAATATCTATTGAACCATTAGCAGCCTTAATTAGAAACAACCCTAATATTTCAGGAATTCAAGTTGAAAAACAGGAATATAAAATGGCTCTATTCGCCAACGATATAATACTGTCCCTCACAAAATCTTTAATCTAATTTCCTAACCTATTTGAAAATTTGGATTCCTTTGGTAAATTCTCAGGTTATAAAATCAATAATATGAAATCTTTAGCTCTAAAACTTAAATTTACCCAGCCATACAGTCAAACTGATCCAAGCCAATTTTGACTTCAAATAGAATCCTCTAAAAAATTAAATACCCAGATATCAATCTCACAAAAGATTACAATACACTGTATACATTTAACTATGCCCCTCTTTTTAAACAAATCTACAAAGATCTGTTGAATTGGGACCCGTACCAGATATCCTGGTTCGGTAGGATCACATCAATAAAGTTGAACATCCTCCCTAAGGCTGAGTCCATGGTGACTCCAGCCGTGCGGAGGCACGCTGAGGCTGAGGGAAACTGGGTGCTTTCCCTAGCCTTAGTTAGCGTGCCATCTGGGGTCGTGTCGGGGGGCAGGCCAGTGACATCACAGAGCTGGTTCACCCTCATTGGGCGAACCGCTCACGTGACCGGCCCTGCGCTCCCGTGAGCGCCAAAACAAAAAGAAATTTAAGTGCTACTCCTCCGCAAGCATGCGCGAGCCCCTGCTAAAGCCACTCTCATTGCAGCTGCAGGGGCACATTGACAAGCCTAAGCGCTGACCATGGACTCAGCCAAAGGCTGCGTCCACTCTAGCGCAGAGTGTGCAGCGCATGCAGAGTTTAGTTCCTAACCCAATTTAAATTGTCCCGTCCTCACTCACGCGGTGCACGTGTTCGTGCACGCATGCTCTCCCAAGCTTGGCACTTGAGTAGACAAAAAAGTGACTTTGAAGTGCACTCAACTTGCCTGCAATGCCCCCCATCCGCGCTTGCAAATAGGAAGGACACCCGACACTCATGCTTAGAGAGTTGGTGACGTTACCACTCAAGCAAGAGAGCAGTCAGCGCCGGTGGGGCGCAGCCTAAGATTCTATATGTAACGGGTATTCCCTCTATCCCAATCACAGATACCGTGTGTGTGGGTGGAAACCTATGTGTTACCAGGTGTGGTGCGTTATACCTGTCAGGCTCACAGGAGGCCTGAGCCTCCACCTGAGCCTGGGGTGAATCCTCTGGAACGTTCTCGGATTCAGCGCCTCCACCTGTGTAGGGTTCTAGTGATGTAGAAGGTTGCCTACACAGGACCCGCATATACAATAACCACATGCACAGGAATGTATATAACCACTTTACTGTAACGCAGAATAATCACACACTTATAACACTAATACTTCCCCTAGAAGGTAACTCCACAATATAACTCAGTCCCAAGTGTCTTTCACTCCACTAGGAGTGTACCTACCCACCACCGTGTACCCGCACACCGTGTCCACAGCCTAACCCCTTTTTCCCGTGGTCAGCGCTGCCACTATGTGTAATTATAAGATGTATAGGATACGTTGGTGCACTTAGGAAGGTACCTGCCGAGCGCTCCCGCACTCGGGCCTGGAAGCAACTTCGAAAAGGATCTGCTGCTTGGTGATCCCGTCTGATCCGGTGTTTCCTCGCACGAGGGTCTGCCAGGGGCGATCCCACCCTGGAGATAGTCTCTGTCTCTTTGGGGCACAGACTTGAGCCCAAGTCTCTTCTCGGAGAACGCAGCGTCCGCTGTGTCCCTATCTAACACTAGTACTACTGTGACAGGGTCCCTAACCTAGGGCCTGTCCCTGTAGCACCACAAGCTGGGGAGTTCAAGACCTATCTGGGGCCTAGGGGGTTACTGGCCTAATGCAGTGGGTCACTGACCCCTGCACTCACCTCCTTCCCCTAGCTCTTCCCGGTCTTGACTGACTAGCGTGGGCTCAGCGCGCGAAATGTATCAAAAGCCCTGCTGCAGGGCAACCCTAAGCCCTATTGGCTCCCTGGCATCACATGGGGCGCTGCTGAGGCTCATGGGACTTGTAGTCCCTTCCAAGAGCCTTCCCTGGAGGGCTAGCGTTCGCGCGCTGCAACTGCGCATACACCACTATTTAGGGCCGCCGGGGACTCACTGCGCATAGCATATATATGCGAGATATTTGGGGGGAAGCAGGTAAAAACTCCACTTGTGCAGTGATTAAGGAAAATATATACGAACTTGCGCAACATGGCGGCGCCCTGCACGGGAGCCGCCGGGGACCGCTGGAGCGCTCCCTGCTCAGCCCCCACCCTCCAGATTTGCTGTCGGGTCTGCCGCTTGGCTCCGGCAGTACCCACCAACGATCCCGGCCACGGAGGTAATGGGGGTCGCAGAGCAACGAGGGGTGACCTGGCTACATCCTCCCCCTGGTAAAATCTCCAACGTCCGCGCTTGGAACACAACTTATTACTATACACAAACGTTATATAATAAAAATGCATCTTAACAAATATAACTTAGCACATTGCATCAACTTTAAACGATGTTACACAATTCTGTGAGCATCACAATCACAGATTGGATTCTGCTCCGAGACCACTGCTGAGCCTCATAATGGGGTGCCCCAATTTGATCATAGGTTACCCGATTTGGAGGGTACCTGACTCTTTGGCTCCGTCGAAGCTGTTCTTCTGCAACTCCTTCGGGGGAGTAATAAACACAGTCCTGAGGCTCAGCCTCTTCCCTTGAGGGGAGAATTGTCTCTGAACAGTCTCAGTTCGGCACAAAGCATGGGCTCTGTGGATCTAAAGGCAGGCCTGTTGGTACCACCTTAGTAGGCGTTGGCCTACGGGGCCCTGTACCCGTAGCTCCTCCGGGAGATGCCCCTTCTGCGGAATAGTCCCTTTGAGAGGGTCCTTCCATAGGGTCTACATGAGTTTCAGAGTGGGTTTCGTTATTTACAGTCTCTTCACCCATCTCTGCTAAGTCGGACTCGCCGTTGAGCGGTGTGGCCAGTATTTCCTCTTCCTCATCTCCCACTTGTGGAATGGGGAGAAGATGGTTACGGTGCCATACCTTTACCCGGGCTTCAGTGTTTTTGATGCGATAGACCGGGAGGCCAGGCATCTGAGATTCTATTTCATAGACCCCCGTCTCTACATCGATCGGCCAATTTGTGTTTTCCGGGGATTCCCAGATTCCGAAGCAACACAGCGTCTCCAGGACGAAGCTCCCGATATTTGACCTTATGATCGTATCGTCTCTTATTGTCAGCATTCAGCTAAGCTGTAGACTTCTCAGCCTGTTGATAGGCCTGCTGCAAGCTGTCTTTAAGTCTTTGCACGTATTTGAAATGGGTAGCATTATGTATCCCATCCGTCGAGACTCTAAGACGTACATCCACTTGCAGTTTCGCCTCTCGCCCAAACATGAGGAAGTAGGGAGAGAATCCAGTTGACTTGTGTCGGGTACAGTTGTACGCATGAACCAAGGCCTCTACATGTCGACTCCATTCAGTCTTCTGAGCACCCTGTAGAGTCCCGAGCATGTCCAGTAGGGTTCGATTAAATCGTTCTGGCAATGCATCTCCCTCAAGATGGTATGGGGTTGTTCGTGATTTAGCAATGTTCAGCATTTTGAGCAATTCTCGGATCAGAGTGCTCTCAAAATCCCGACCTTGGTCTGAGTGGAGGCGGTTTGGAAGACCGTAGTGAACGAAGTACTTCTCCCATAATATCTTCGCCACTGTGATAGCTTTCTGGTCTTTAGTGTGGAGGGCTTGGGCATACCGGGTGTAATGGTCCGTGATGACCAGCACGTTGCATATTCCTCGTCTATAAGGCTCAATGCACAGAAAGTCCATACACACAAGGTCCATGGGGCCAGAACTTTTCAGATGGCCCATAGGCGCTGCTCTAGTAGGTAGGGTCTTACGTTGGATACACCGAGTACAACGGCGACAGTGTTGTTCCACGGCCTCTCGCATCTTGGGCCAGAAAAAGCGGTCTCGGACCAACCCAAAGGTCTTCTCTACACTGAGATGTCCATGCTCATCATGTAGGGACTTCAACACCATGTATTGCAAGTTCTTAGGGAGGACTAGTTGTCGTCTATCGGGTGATTGTGGTATGGCACCACCCGATAGAGTAAGCAGTTGTCTATTTCAAATTTGTCTGCTTCCCGCATGAGCGAAGCAACCAAGTCTTTGGGAGCATGATTCAAGAGAGCTGGGTTCCTTTTTTCCACAGCTTGCCTAATACTAACTACAGGGTCCTGTATTTGATAGTCTACTAGATCTTTCCACCGTAGTACTTTGTCATGAGTTATGTGCATTCCTTTCGGATCGCAGTAGGCTGTGGGGACGGCCTGTGACTGGCATCCTAAGGAATCGGCAACCCGTAATTCGGAGAAGGCCACTTGGTCGTTGATGATGGCTGCAGTGCTACACATGGCGCGCACCCCTGGTCCCAGGAGTTCCTCCCATTCCTCATCATCTGGAATAGCACTCAACCCGGGTCGTCTGGACAGGGCATCAGCCCCTACATTCAAAGGTCCCGGCTTATATTTCAGGGAGAAGCGGTAATTGTATAGGGCTGCCAGCCATCGGTGCCCGGCTGCGTCCAATTTGGCCGAGGTATTGACGTACGTGAGGGAATTGTTGTCCTTCCTTACCTCAAACGTAACACCGTACAGGTAGTCGTGGAGCTATTCCGTGATGGCCCATTTGAGGGCCAGGAATTCCAACTTGTGAACAGGGTATTTCTGTTCACTGGGTGTCAAACTGCGGCTGATGTAGGCCACTGGTCGAAGGCCCTCGGGGTGCTTTTGGTGCAAGACGGCGCCCAAGCCATTTAGACTGGCATCCACATGCAGAACGTATGGTTGTTCTGGATCAGCATACGCAATCACCGGCGCTTCGGTCAGACTTTTGTTCAACTTCAGGAAGGCCCGTTCACACTCAGGCGTCTATTTATCGCCAAACGGTTGACGGGCCGACGTGGCCTTCCTTCCTGTATCTTTGGGGTATACTTCAATAGATTGTTCAGGGGTTTAGCTCGACTAGAGTACCCTTCAACGAAGCGACGGTAATACCCACAGAACCCCAGGAAGGATCGCAGCTCCGTGACATTCTCGGGACGAGGCCAGTTCACGACCGCTTCTACTTTGACTGGGTCGGTGGCGATTCCTTGAGCTGACACGATGTGCCCCACGTAGGTCACCGAGGTGTGGCAAAACCGGCACTTGTCTAGGGACAATTTCAACCCTTCCTTCCCAAGGCGGTCTATCACTTTAAGCAGCCTCTCTTCGTGCTCTTCCAGAGTCCTTCCGAAGACAATGATGTCATCCAGGTAAATGAGACACTCCCGAGGGTTCATGTCTCCGATAGTCTTCTCCATCAGTCGTTGGAAGGTAGCAGGGGCCCCACATATACCTTGTGGCATACGAGTAAATTGATAGAACCCCAAGGGACAGACGAAGGCTGTTTTCTCCGGATCCTCTGCATTCATGGGCACCTGATAGTACCCTGATCGTAGATCGAGCACACTGAACCACTGGCTTCCGTCCAGAGCATTCAGAATCTCTTCAATGCGAGGAATGTTGTACTGGTCCGGTATAGTACGGTTGTTCAGGGTCCGACAGTCGACACAGTCGTACTGACCCATTCTTCTTCCTTACCACCACTATGGGAGAGGCGTAAGGACTCCGAGACTCCGTCAATATCCCAGTGGTCTCCATTTCTTGCAAGACGTTCCTTACATCGTCCACATCCCTAGGGGCGATGCGACGAGAGCGTTCACGGAATCGAGTGGCGTCACTCAGTCTAATGGTATATTGAACGCTGCGACTGCACCCCACATCCATCTCACTCGTGGAGAACACCGTCCGTCGTTTATTCAACTGGGTTGTCAGCCGCTCTTTCCACTCAGTTGGCAACGTCGACTCGCCGAAGTTTAAGTCTAGGTCGACTAACTGCTCACTTGCGGCTGCCGCATTCACCTGGGGCGTTGGTTCCACAGGGCTAACCGGATATATGCAACCCAGGCTCTGTCCGGCATCAAGTTCCATCGGGAATGGAGAGAGATTCTGCACATATACGTAAGTTCGTAGAGGGATTTTAGTCGCCCACTCCCTCACTTCGGGTAGTACCCTATACCCTCTCTGAGCTTCTTCCTCCGAGGTACTCTCCAGAGAGAAGAGCTGATCATTCTCATCTCGCTCGGGGTAACAGCACCAGACGTCCATTCGTTGCACTCCCCCTGGTAAAATGGTCGTCAGTCCGCGTTGACAATTGTAGAGATCCCCGTGACGCTCTAGGTAATATACCCGGTTGCACTCCTCTCGTAGCACGGGATCTAGGAGCGAATTGGCCAGCGGCAACTCGTTGGTCTCTTTCAGATATGCTCTGATAACAGCTTGTACTATATCAGTATTGGTTCCCAAGATGATCGGATACTTGCATTGGTCTTGGGGCTCTGGGCATACCATTGCCGCTACATGCATAGGGTGTCTCTTGCCGGTGTTCAGTTGGAGTATTTCCAGTTGAACCCTTACAATTCCATCGATCGGGTAGTCTTCATTACTTAACCCCCTTACCTTCATATGTTCGGCCGACCTCAGGGGGCAGTGTCTAAGGTGCTGGTCATAGAACTTGCGGTATATAATGGTCACTTGGGATCCGGTGTCCAGTAAGGCAGAGGCGTAGATTCCTTCCAGTACAACAGGCACTATGGCTGAGGGGCCTACTTGACGGTAAGCATCCTCGGGTAAGGTGTCATCACTGGGGCCGGAGTCAGAAGGAGTCTCTTCGGGTCCAGAAGGGGTCTCTGGATCAGACTCTGCCAGGAGAGATAGTTCTAATAATAGAACAGAATATTCTCAATATAGAGAGTCTAATTATAGAGAGAAACAGTATGAACATTATGAACGAGTTAATACACCCCCCAGAATGAATTCTGAGCGCCAATCTCCACAGCGTTCCCTTTTTCTGGAGGCACTCAAATCACGCTATTTGGGTCCAACAGAGAAGGGAAAACCGGAGAGAGAAAAACAGATAAGGTGCCAAGAAACACCGAAATCACAAAAAAGACATCATTCACCCGAAGAGGGACAAGGGGAGGGCGGAAATCCCAAACAGAGAAGGGAATCCAACTAGTTCCTAACAATGATAAAATGGATGGCATTTTTAACTTATCCTCAATTACATTATCTCCTTGGCAAAATCTAGTTCTTAATAAGGGTTTAAAATTTTCAAAGTCAAGTGGCCCTAATGGTTTCCAGTTGTTCTCTGATTTACATAAATTCACGAGAAACCTGACTTTGAAAAGGCACTTCCTCAAAAAGGAAAGATGTATAGATTATTCTATAGTTGAGGCAAATCAAGTTTCTGGAGAGGATGAGGTTAAAGATATGCTTTGCCAGCACACACATTTTAAACCACCATCCAGATTTTATCCTGCCAAAAGTAAAGGTAGTTTTATTGATTCATTTTTTAATAGAGTCAATAACGCGTTCATTTCATTAGTTAAGAACTTTAAAACAACAGACATCCAACACAATTTGAAGTATAATGAGCATTTAGCTCTAAAAGAATTGCAGGATAACAGTGAATTAATCATAAGACAAGCAGACAAAGGGGGAGGGGTAGTGCTTCAAAATAGAAGGGACTATGAAAAGGAAGCATTTCGTATATTACAAGACCCTATTTACTATGGTAAACTCCCTCATGATCCTACGAATTACTTTCTCCAGGAATTGAAAGAACTTCTGGATGAAGCTATTGAATCCACGGTGAGACTCTGGTGACGGATTCTGACCTACATCCTTTAAACTGTGAGTTTATCGTCAATGCAATAAAATTTATATTGTCCCATAATTATTTCCTTTTTATGAATCAACATTATGTCCAGCTTTGTGGTACGGCTATGGGGACACGTTTTGCTCCTAGCTACGCCAACATTTACATGGGAATTTGGGAAGACCAACATATTTGGCAAAATAATCCTTTCTCCAACCATGTTATTGTCTGGAAAAGATATATTGACGATATTTTGTGTATTTGGGAAGGTGATGAGTGCACTTTGGAACTTTTTAAGGTATACCTCAACACAAATACTTTTAATTTGAGGTTTACAGCTGAAACTAACGCCAGTGAGATTCATTTTCTAGATCTCCATTTGGAGTCTAGAACAGGTATGAAAATTAACACGAAAACTTATTTCAAAAAAGTGGATTCGAATAGCTTCATATTGTCTTCCAGCAACCATAAAAGGTCCTGGATTGACAATATTCCACAGAGTCAGTTTATGCGTATTAGACGTAATTGTAGTTTATTGTCTGATTTTGAGAGTCAATCAGCACTTCTGTTTGATAAATTCATTGATCGTGGATACGATAGGGCCATCCTCACTAAATCATTAGTGAATGTCTATAACATGGATAGAGAGTCGCTTCTGATACAAAATAACACTAAAACAGTGACAGAGGACAGTACTATTGACAAAAAGATTAAAGTCCCTTTTGTTACAGAATACAACTCAGTAAGTAGAAACATTCAGAAAATCATTAGTGATAACTGGAAAATTCTATGTAATGATCCTGTCCTTGGCCCATCTCTACAGTTCACACCAAGCTTCATTTACCGCAGAGTCAAACATCTGAAACACTATTTGGCACCTAGTGACATTGGTCCTCCAATTGACCCTAAATCAGGGACAATTTGGTTACCAACGAGACCTAATGGCAACTTCAGTTGCGGTAAATGTAAAGCTTGTAAAATGCTTCACATTGACCGTAAAAAATTTGTTTCAAACACCACAAAAGAATGTTTTACGGTCAAGGACTCTATTTCCTGTAAATCCATATATGTGGTCTATTTACTTCAATGTCCGTGCGGGTACCAATACATTGGACGCACCAAGCGATACCTGAGAATTCGGATACTAGAGCATGCTAGAAATATTAGATTAAGTTTAGAACACCATAGTGTTTCTAGGCACTTCAAAAATAAACATAACTGCGACTCTAGTCTCCTGAAATATATCGGTATCCAAACTGTTAGTATTGGAGACGTGGGGGAGATAGAGATAAGATGCTCTCAAAACAGGAAAGTTTGTGGATTTATAAGATGCAAACTCTGTCTCCCCTAGGGCTAAATGAAGAACTTGATGTATGGTTTCTTTATTGATTTTTATTGAACTCTGTTGTTTTTTAAATATGTATTTTTAATACACATGGATGCCAATCCTTTATATATAGAGATTCTCTCTAGATCTGTTGTTATTTTTCTTTTTTCCTTTTTCCTTTTTTACTATCATTATCATATGTAGATCGTTTTACCGATAATTAATTATGTGTTTTTTATTTTTATACTCATATATGTTTTTTATCTTCTAGCAACACCGCAAGTATGTTTTAATTTAATAAATATTGTGTGTATTTTATGTATGCTAACAAGTACTTGCGATATAATTGTACCTCCCACGAGAGAGGCTGGACTTTTTGTCATTAGCCAATCATAAGAGGACTGTGGGTATATGAAGCGCCCCCTTCAACTAATCCTCCATTCCCTGACGAAGTGTTTTATACACGAAACGCGTTGGATTGAGGGCGCATTCACCTTTTACCTTTTGGAGATTTTTATGCCATTTATTTGTATTTATCAGTAACTCTGGACATTCGCGGGACTTCCATCTCCCCCACACAGTGACTCACTCGCGTGCGACACTGATCCTACGCTGATGCCACTTGGTGACGTCACAGGTGCGCGTCTGGCGTTCTAGGAGTGAGTGGCCGGTGGTGAGGATCCCCGTTGCGGTGGTTAGAGCCGGAGCATCTCCCTCCTGTGTGGCAGTTGTCACTGCACCTACAGCTGGCGATTGAGGAGTTAGTTGCCGGTTGTGAGACTTTCTACTGCGGTGGCCGGAACTGGAGCAGTTTCTTCCTCTGTGGCGGCAGTTCCCCTGTGGCGGCGACTGCTGTGTCTGCATCCTGCCGGGCTGATCTGCTAAACGGTCTGCAGCTGTTCCACGAGACCTGCGGGAAGTGAGCTGATCCAGGTGTCCCCTATCCAGAGTACAGATTGGTAACATGTCCATAACATGTTCTGCCTAATTTAACCATATTGATGTACGTGTGATACTTACCAGTTTACCAATACAATTTTGATTATATATTGCACAATGAGGTTTTTTGCACTGTCTCTTTTTTTGTTTTTGCACGCGGCAGACCATCGCCCAGGCTGAATTCCCTCCATTGGGAGGTTTTTCCTCCGGGGGGTCCTCCCTTTCTGGACAGTCACTGGAGAAGTGACCCTTCTTACCGCAGTAATAGCAAACGACTTCTCGGCGTTCAGGACGACCCCTGTACGTAGAAGATGGTTTACCGAATGGTCTAGATTTGGAGACCGGAATCTTGGGGGAGGCCTCCTCTTCCTGAATTGCAGGTTTCTTGGCCTTTGGCGCAGAAGCCCCCTGAGGTTCACTCTTTGTAGGCTCCTTAGTCTTCTTGGAAGTATGCAGCCGGGCGTAGACCTCATGTTCTTTTATCTCATCTATTAGCTCCTCCCAGGTAGGGTGGTCACCTCGCATCAGAGAATGCCTCATCATGAGTACAATATGATGGTTGGGAAGGGCTCCAGCCAGGAATTGCGTGCGGCGGTACTCATCCACCTCGCTTGCAGTAATACGTTTTCGCTTACGTAGCTCCCATAAGACTGCTTGTATCCTCTGTAGGAAATCAGATAGATCCTCTCCCTCTTTTTGGCAAAGGTTGTAGTATCTCTTCATCAATTGTCCTATGTCTTCAGTTCGCCCGTAAGCCCGCACAAGAGTCTCTAACATCTGATGCGCAGTAACATCCGCATGCTGATCTTTACACATTTGTATTGTGGTGGACGCGGGAGGACGTAGGCATTCCATTATGCGTTGCCGCTTCACCAACTCAGAGCATGTCCATTCTTCTAGGACCTGAGAAGTGTATTCTCTCCAGACTTCAAACGCTTCTTCGCCAGTCGGGGTCGGCTTGGTCCCTGAAAAGATCTTTAACTTGCGATACTGCTGTGAGGCCAGAGCTTCGGATTTGGACGTCCCCATTTGTAGGATAGCCTGAGCTAGTATTCGGATTCCATCCCCAGGTTTAGAGGGCGAGCTGGCAATACTTAACGGTGGACTGTAGTCTGTGGGAGCGGCCCGGTTTACCCCGCAATAACTTTCAGGAGGGGAAGGTGATGTATGCATAGCAACCTCTTGTAAGTTCGTGTGAGAGCTGCGGGTCTCAGATTTTATAGGCAGTTCATGGTAGACAACAATACAGCAGGAACCGGTTGGCCCCGCGAGCCACAAGCTGGACGGGCCCCGGTCTTCAGTTATATCTTGCCCTATACTCACTAACACAGAGCAACACTCCTGGTCCGCATCCTTACGTCGCTCCAACACTTTTATTTTGGCAGCATCCCGGATATTTGGGTGCTGCCTCAAGGCCATTTGAGTTGACGAGGATGGAGTATCAACAGGCACCCGGCTCACCGCGAGCGTGTGGAGCGGCGGCACTTGCAACTCCACGGCCCAGTCATACACTTCTGAGCGTGACAGGGACGGTAATGGTGGTGACATACTTAATAACTGAGGGGGGCACCCCAGGTCTGACATCTCAGCAGCGCCTCCAAATGTAACGGTTATTCCCTCTATCCTAATCACAGATACCGTTTGTGTGGGTGGAAACCTATGTGTTACCAGGTGTGGTGCGTTATACCTGTCAGGCTCACAGGAGGCCTGAGCCTCCGCCAGTGAGAGCCTGGGGTGAATCCTCTGGAACGTTCTCGGTTTCAGCGCCTCCACCTGTGTAGGGTTCTAGGGATGTAGAAGGTTGCCTACACAGGACCCGCATATACAATAACCACATACACAGGAATGTATATAACCACTTTACTGTAACGCAGAATAATCACACACTTATAATACTAATACTTCCCCTAGAGGGTAACTCTACAATATAACTCAGTCCCAAGTGTCTTTCACTCCACTAGGAGTGTACCTACCCACCACCGTGTACCCCCACACCGTGTCCACAGCCTAACCCCTTTGTCCCGTGGTCAGCGCTGCCACTATGTGTAATTATAAGATGTATAGGATACGTTGGTGCACTTAGGAAGGTACCTGCCGAGCGCTCCCGCACTCGGGCCTGCAAGCAACTTCGAAAAGGATCTGCTGCTTGGTGATCCCGTCTGATCCGGTGTTTCCTCGCACGAGGGTCCGCCAGGGGCGATCCCACCCTGGAGATAGTCTCTGTCTCTTTGGGGCACAGACTTGAGCCCAAGTCTCTTCTCGGAGAACGCAGCGTCCGCTGTGTCCCTATCTAACACTAGTACTACTGTGACAGGGTCCCTAACCTAGGGCCTGTCCCTGTAGCACCACAATCTGGGGAGTTCAAGACCTATCTGGGGCCTAGGGGGTTACTGGCCTAATGCAGTGGGTCGCTGACCCCTGCACTCACCTCCTTCCCCTAGCTCTTCCCGGTCTTGACTGACTAGCGTGGGCTCAGCGCGCGAAATGTATCAAAAGCCCTGCTGCAGGGCAATCCTAAGCCCTATTGGCTCCCTGGCGTCACATGGGGCGCTGCTGAGGCTCATGGGACTTGTAGTCCTTTCCAAGAGCCTTCCCTGGTAGGCTAGCATTCGCGCACTGCAACTGCGCATGCACCACTATTTAGGGCCGCCGGGGACTCACTGCGCATAGCATATATATGCGAGATATTTGGGGGGAAGCAGGTAAAAACTCCACTTGTGCAGTGATTAAGGAAAATATATACAAAATTCTGTATCGTTTTACTCAAGTGTTTCGCCTATGCGTTGGAGGGGATGTGCAACCGGGGCTCCATCCTACATATCTGGTGGGAATGTCCTAAAATGAAACTCCTATGGGACAAAATTCTTCAATTGACAGAAGAGGTGTCTGGCTTCCGTATTCCTAGAAATCCCCTCTTTGTGATTCTGGTGGCGCCAATTCCCAATCTAAGCAACCTGGAGTCTAAATTAATTACTTATATCTTCAATGCAACAAGATGCTCCATTGCTCGCTTCTGGAAACACAAAACACCGACCCCTTTCCAGTGTGTTTGTAATAAAATATGGGATGTGACATACCTCGAGAGATTGTCGGCTTATCTTCTCGACCAAAGATTTATTGATACTTGGGAGCACTGGTTTACACATTTTAATAAGCAAATAAGATTCTATGTGATATATGGATCTAGTGGAGTCCTAATGCTGAAAGAATATACATGAATGTTAATAGTAGCATTGTATGTCTTGTATTTATCTCACGACCCGCGTCCCCCCCTCTCCCCCCTTCCTTCCCCAATATTATTTAACCCCCATTATTTGTTCTGTAAAATGTGTAATGTGATATATGTTACATATCTTGTGAACCCGTCTTGAAAATGTGAAATAAAAAGTAAAAACAAACACACAGGGACCTGGGGCCCTCACAAATATTCATTTGCATATCCCAGGTGGTGGTATTGTATAGATATGATTGCAATTGAGTAAAGGCTTAATAACTCATCAGAGGTACCTTGTGCACACGAAAGGTGAGTTGGCTAGAGTAGCTGTGTGTATTAACCCTGGTTGCATATCTAAGTCACGTGCCCACTTGTGTGCTGTTCATGATGGTGGTATAGTATATTGGGATGGATTTAGGGTAGATGTTAACTCATCTGAGGGACCTTTGCGAAGGTGAAGCGTGGGGCGCTTGCAAGCTTGAGTATTGACCCTTGTTCTGTATGGGAGATATTATCCATCTGAGGGACCTCTGCAGAGGATTGCATCCAATCATAGCTTTATTAGTAGGTACATTAGTAATGTTTGCTATTTAATTATATTTGAATTGCAAGCAAAAGTTGTTTATCAGACGCGCTAGAAAGCATATCACTAAGGCCCACAAGTCCCAGAAAAAACTTCTATTGAAACCCTGATAGTGCCTATGCACTGAGAGGCGATTTAAAGATAGATTTTTGGGGTTAAAAAATTAGCTTCACTGAAGTTTCCATTTAAGAGTTAATTTTGCATGTGAAACTGCTGAGACAGGGTTTCACAGAGTGCAAAAAAAACAACTTTGCTTGGTAAAAGTGGGAGTACAGTACACCATGAGTGAGATAAGTTTGGGTCCAGTACATAGACAGCAGATAAACAACCTTCACAAATGAATATATGCATTGTGCTTTGTTGTAGGAGCTTGTTCTTCATACAAACAAGCTATGAAAAAGTTCAAATGAAAAGGTTAATTTGTAGTTAGGAAAAAGCAATATCACGCCTTGCTTGAGTAATAGAACCTCAGAGCAGAAGAGTAACATTTATTAAAAGTCTGCTCTCCATCTATAACCTGTAACAACATCTTGTATGTAAGGACTAAAGCTTGGTATTGTTAACTACCTCAGGAATAAATACAGTATATTGGAACTGCAAGAAACCGATGTTGGAATCTGTATTTTCACACAAGGATCTTATTGTATTTTCAGTGCTTACGAACCAGTATTGAATCGGAGGAAACACACCCACATGCGCACACACACGCACGCTCACACACACGCACTTAACCAGCTACCAGTACTTGCAGTTTAAGCCCTGTGCTGCGGGGATGATCTCTAAATCGGCAAATACATAATTTGGTTATAATTTAAAAGTCTCCAGTACAAGGTCATAACTTAGCGCCATTGTACTCCGAGTGGGATGAATGAATTTTAGGCAAGGTTGGATTAATACACCAGATAACGTAAATAAATCTGCATTATCTCACTTCTCTTTCAGTGTTTAATGACAACCATCAGCCAAACTTTCTTTTTATGTTCTGCAACAAACAGCTGGAGAGATGTATTTCCAGGTTTCCTCCTGTGAGAGGTCTCCAGTGGCACAGTACAGTTGGCATTATTTAATGATGCTTTGCATCACTGGCTCCTTTTGCAGAGAAGACATTGATTTCTTTCATCTTCTACATGTGAGAAAATGTAGAAAGCGCTTTTTTGTTTTAGAGAAGTTCTTACATTTTCCCTGTTCACAGATCCATTTTTTATTGCCAGTACGTTCAGTATATATATTTAATATGCACCATATCTGGATTACTACATTGATAGAAACATGTACGCTCAATTTACCCTTTCACTGGGTTAGCGCAGGGGTGCGCAAACTTACCGACAGGCGCCCCCTGTCTCCTTTCCGGCTCGCGCTCTTCCCCTCCCTGCACAGATCCGGCGTCAAATGATGCCATGGCAACACATGACCCCACGGCGTCATTTGAAGCAGGTTGCCATGGAGACACGTTGCTGGATTTCCAGGAAAGTGAAAAATTAGAGAGGCCTCGCGCGATACCCCCTGTAACAGCCACGCCCCCCTCCACAAAATCTCGTGCCCCCCACCCCCATTTTGCACACAAACAAATCAATAGCTATGCAAAGCATTGTCCTAGTGGCAATGGCAGAGACTTGAACGTGGGTTTAAAGCCCAATGTTTTTGATATTGGAAAAAAATCACTATCGCCTTTTCTCACAGGCTTATAAATAAGTTTGGAAGCTCTGCAGGGTAAGGAATTGTGTTTCTATGTAAAGTGTTGCACAACATTACAGAACAATATAAACAATATCTAGAATTTTTTAATGGTAAAGTCACTAAACGGTGCTTTGCAAAATCGGAATTATTGGCATATTTAATGCAGTAACATTGTTGCTCATCTGGTCTGTAGCCTATCAACAGCATCACAACTGCGAGGCATGCAGATTGGCTTGCGTGTTCTCGTAACATCTAACACAATAAGGGGCATAGTGAATAAACACCGATACAGCCGTACAGGCTATTTTTGGCCGAATATCCCCATTGACATCAATAGTGCTTTTCGGCAGAAAAAAGCTTGATCTATTACATCAGCCTTTAGTGAACTAGTCCGGGATGAACTTATTCATCAATCTCCCTGATGCAAAACAGGGGTAAAAGAACTGCACCAACAATAGCAAGGAAAAACGACTAAAAAATGGTTTTACTCGAGTTCTGCAGCTCAGGAGACTTTGATGATAAATAGCTTCCTAAAATTCAATACTCAAGCAGCAGTTCATATTTGTGACTGTTCTGTAAGAATACACATACAGCACTAAGAAACATTACTGAATATGGCTACAGTGTAACAATGTTGCTCCATGGCATCATGTGACTTTGGGTCAGTCCTCATCTTTTCACTCCTGTGCACGCCTGCTCGCGATAGCCGCCTATTGCTGTGCATAATATAGACTTGGCAAATCAGAAGTGGGCAAGATAGCGATACTCTGTATCACTGTTCTGCATATTAATATTATGAGCTTGTCTTTTTTCCATGACCATGATTTGCAGTTTTTAAATGGTTAATTGACCATTAACTCATGCATGCTTGTATGGATGATGTTCTAACTCTCTATGCAAGAGGTACAATAATAATTAGTTATTATGTGGATTGCTGACATGTGTTCAAGCAAAGAAAATAAAGGCAATCTGATCATAGCACGCAGAGAGAGAGAATATATCTTGTGAAACTGCACAACACTAATCAAAACATTCTAGCTAGGCTTCAATCGGAATAACTCATGTTAGGGCAGTTAGATAGAAGTATCCCATTTATAGTAGTATACTATGAATAAAACCATGGCATGGAAAGCGTTCCACATAGGACTGTAAAGAACTAAACGCTTTAGAGCTCTTATGACGATTGATGAATGACCATCACGATCTGGGACTCAGGGGCCCTTTTGGACGTTCAGTGAAAGTCACTGAAATGTGGTGGGTTTCTGCAGGAAAGCAGTCAGCACGATCTGCCATAGGCACCAACACTAGATTATAAAATCATTGGTGCAGTGACTCATTGTGCCTGCAAACGTCTATGTACAGTATATCAGTGTGTACACGGTCAGACCTAAGAAATAAATATTAAAATTCATATAATACATGCCAATGTGCCACTAAAAAGCGTGGCAGAATTTTATGTGGTTGCAAAAGTCTCATACAGTATTTATAGGAGCACTTGCATACTGACTGGCCAAAATCACATCCAAGCCATGGTCTACGAAATTTAGTAGCGGCAGGTTCGTTGTGACCAAATTTTCAACAGCGTGACTTTAGCCCTTACCATAAAAGCCTCTAATCTTAATCCCTAATACTAATGCTACCCCCTACTGTAAAAATCTTAACCCTCTGCCCTAAAACTTACATTATAGTAGAAGCGGCCGGCAGCAGACGTTCCAGCAGCGGAGGTTTCCTCTGCGGCAAAACGCCGGCGGGGACTTGGTCACAGCAAGACAGCCGCAACCAAATGTCTCATTCCATCCAAGCCATACTCCACAATGTGAGAACGGACAACATATTTTGCTCTGGCAAATAGCAGCGTGTTGAAGGTTTAACATTCCGAAAATAACATTTTATGTGTTCAGTTTCTCAGAAACGCCGTTCACAAACAGGCTAATCAGCTTTCCTGTGGGTTACTGCTATGGATCACAACTACTGCATTTTCTAAAATCAATTCTCTTTTAAATGTTAAGTACATTGAGTTGTTTAATTAAAAAAAAAGTAGGCTACCTAATATGGCACAGGTCAGTGCAATAGCAACAATATAAAGATTGTGGTTAAATTCAAGACCAGGTTTGCGGTGATAAGGGGCATCTACTAGGCCAGGGTATTATTAAATGACAAAGCATCTCTGGGACACATTGTACATTATAACGCTGCTCTGCTCTATATTCACATACAACTGTGAAAGTAAAAATATGCCATAATTTGTCTTCGTATGAATGTAACCGAGCTGTGAGTTACTAACGTTACGTAGTAATTGGAATACATATGAAATAATATTGGCAGAAAAATATTCTTCCTCTTACTTACGGTTAGGCAAGATTTTCTGTAAACTGAGAGATGGCTCATATTCTTTTGGGACAGGTAAGTAGCTTTATACTCTAAGGTTTATGTGCATTTCTTTTTAATCACTCATTGTACTTATCTACTCAAGTGTAAGCAGAGTATTAATAATAACTTTAGTTCATACAGTATAGTTCTTTTCTCCCAATTGGACTCAAAGTGCTTCACAATTACAGTATAGCAATCTTTTTCCCATGGCAACACATCTCCCGAAGCCATCTGAGCCAAGTTCCGGAACAGGGGCCTCCGCCGCTCCCCCGGCACTTAATTTAAATGCCTTCTGGAAGCATTTACGCAGGGCCTTAGTAAAACCTGCGCCCCACGCAGAGAATCTTACGCACTCCCTGGGAGGTGCGCCCCCCGGTATAACACATGATACGCAGCACATAGGAATTTTTACAAAGCACAGTCCCTTCCCAGGTGAGTTTCCAAATCTGTGATTATGGTGCCTGAGGCACAGGGAGATAAAGTCACTTGTCCAAGATCACAAAGAGCCGACACCGAGAATTGAACCAGGTTCCCCTGATTCAAACTCTATGTCATAGAGTCAGGGCCTTTACTCACTGAGCCACTCCTTCTCCCTAAGGCAGCAACATATTGTGCTAAGCAATACAATAGGGGTGAGAGATAATATAGCAGTAGAAGGTATCATAACAAACAGTTTATGTAATTGACGGTGTACAGGTGCACCTACGAGTATTCTAAAACTTGCCTTGGAAAATCTGGGGCTATCACCAACAAGACCCAGGTACATGCTGCAACATTTCAGTGACATTTCTGCAGAGAATAATGGCCCATCGGATTAACACAGGAGGGGTCCCTGGCAGTCCCATTCAGTTTGAATGGGACTGCCAGGGACCCCCGCTGTTAATCCGATGGGCCACTAGTCTGTTTGCAGAAATGTCACTGAAATGTTGCAGCATGTACCTGGATCTTGTTGGTGATTGCCCCAGATTTGTTTTCGAATACTCATTGGCACTACAGTATGTCTTTATTGGACATACTGTATTGCTTTCTGGATTTCCAATATGTAATTTTCACATGTAGAGCTATTCAATTAAGAAACTAGTACCTGATTAGAGTATCTCATGCTGACATTTCGCTGATCTTGAGAAGGAACATAACGGCCTATTGGATCAATGTCCTTGGGACTTATTAATTCATCAACTGAAAAAAAAACATAAAAAAACAAGGATAAGCATTAAAAAAAAAAAAAGATTTAAAATATGCATAAGTTTTAATCTATAATACTGTGATTATTTCACTTTGGTCCCAACTGGGACCATGCATTTAAGAGGACTCATCAAGCAATTATGCTTACTTTCCACTTTACTGACAGCGGGGCAATTTCTTTGCAATGCGCTTCTGGTTCTATGGTAGCGACTGGGTTGAAGCAGAATATTTACAGGTGGCGTGTGTCACGGGAGACCTGGACTAACACACCAGGGATCAATTTGCCAGACAGAAACACAGAGTTTATAAAATTAATTTATTGAAGAAAGGAATATCCACAAATATATACAGCAAAACAACACGCAGTTACAACTGGGAAACTGGGGTACCCTATAAATCTAGGTGCAGAGAACTCCCAAAAGAGATTTACCCTGTTTCTCCTCCTGCAGCAGCTTGTCCCAGTTGCCTCACAGCTTCTTCTTCTTAAGAAATCTATCTATTCCACAACTAAAACTGAGATGAGCTTATCTTATCTGGCTAGGACTCTCCCCTCCCCCAAGTGTTTGTAACATGACCCACTCCTTCATTGTTGGGGGGGTGGGGGGGAATGCAGCACAACCCATTTACATGCAAAATGCTACTTAGAAAGATCACTGACCATTTGGCCACATTCTAGCTGAAAACAAAATAAACCCGTGGTCCCTTAAGTGCTACATAATGCACACACACACACACACACAACAAAAAGAGACAGCGCGGGCACCATAGTGTAAATAGTTAAGGTTTTATTAATCACAAACTAAAATCAGTTCACTCACAGCATTGAGGTAGGACATGCGCATCGAACAAAAACACCCGTCATCCGTGGTATCTCCGTAGGTCAGAAACTGAAGTCGCGAAGCTGCATGCGTTTAAGTCTCCTTCCAACAGCCAGGTACCTCTGTGATGTGCGTCCACTCAACGGCCCCCCGGCTGAATGGCACACGATTACTTGGTTCCGCAGCAAAACAGTTCCCCTCCGATTCAACAGAAGCTTAGTGAGTGGATGCTTAGTGTTGCCAGTAGTGCCCTTACGCGTTTCGTCGCAAATAGGACGGCGACTTCATCAGATCAGCTGAAATATACATATACACACACACACATTTAAAATAAAAACCGCATAGACAATACATTTCTGAGGCTAACAAAATACTTTTATTTGTGCGAGCTTTCGAGATACACTGATCTCTTCTTCTGGCGGTGTTACAATGGATAAAGCAAGAAAGGTTTTTACTTAAAAATAGTGCATCTTGGAATGTTATCTGTGACTGAAACCTATCCCTCCCCCTGTGTAGTATGCGATTAATGACTTGAGGTGTTAAATGGTCCCTGAATGACTTTGCAAAACAATATCTAAAAAAGCAAGCTCAGTTCTGGAACAGCATTCTTTGGACAGATGAAACTAAGATCAACCTGTACCAGAATGATGGGAAGAAAAAAGCATGGAGAAGGCTTGGAACGGCTGATGATCCAAAGCATACCACATAATCTGTAAAACACGGTGGAGGCAGTGTGATGGCATGGGCATGCATAGCTTACAATGGCACTGGGTCACTAGTGTTTATTGATGATGTGACAAAGACAGAAGCAGCCGGGTGAATTCTGAAGTGTATAGGGATATATTGTCTGCCCAGATTCAGACAAAGTCAGCGAAGTTGATTGGACAGCGCTTCACTTTACAGATGGACAATGACCCAAAACATACCGTGAAAGCAACCCAGGAGTTTTTTAAGGCAAAGAAGTGGAATATTCTGCAATGGCCGAGTCAATCACCTGATCTCAACCCGATCGAGCATGCATTTCACTTGCTGAAGACAAAACTTAAGGCAGAAAGACACACGAACAAACAACAGCTGAAGACAGCTGCAGTAAAGGCCTGGCAAAGCATCACAAATGAGGAAACCCAGCGTTTGGTGATGTCCATGCGTTCCAGACTTCAAGCAGTCATTGCCTGCAAAGGATTCTCGACAAAGTATTAAAAATGAACATTTTATTTATGATTGTGTTAATTTGTCCAATTACATTTGAGCAAAGGGGGAAAATAGGGTGCTCAACCCCAGCAAAACTTCATCCAAATGTCTTAGAAAGACTCCATAGAAGAATGAGTTGGAGTGGGTATAAATAACATGACCTGTGAGTCACTCAAGGATATAAGCAAGCAGGTGTCCACTTCCAAATAAGAGTACTCAACTATAGACAGTCATATGAATAAATTCTTACCCACTCTCACACTCTCTGCGGATCCGTAGTGGCGTGCCAGCCATGATAGGGAAGTCCAAAGGTAGTAGAAAAAGTGCAAATAGCGCACAGCCAGGGAGTCAGGTGGTAAAAGATAAAATCCATTTATTTCAGTCCATGACCAGTAAAACACATCACCCCACGGGGGGGGGGGGGAACACGCAACCTCCTACGCGTTTCCTCCTCGACCTCCTACCGGTCCGAAACCCCGCACACCCGATTTTACAAATTTCTACTTTGTATGTTATTGGGAAGGTGACCTTTCACTGGGGTTCCAGCATTGCTAATTTTGAATGTAACATGTCTGGGACGGAGACTCACTGCACTGCATTCTTGTGACTAGTGTAGACGTTGCACATCTAAAGAAGGAATTCAAGAAAGCAAGAAGCATGGAATTTTCACTGCGCATTTGTAGTTTGAAGTACTGTCTGCAGCAAAACAGAACTGAAACAGCTGCACACTTTTAGATCTTCTCTCTAAAGACACCAAATATTATCCGAAGCAAATCCTACATAGAACTTCTAGTGTATGCAAATACAAACATAGCCCTGTTCAGTATAAACATTGTAGAGCGGATTCCTGTATGTTACTCTAGTGCAGTGATTCCCAACAGGGTGTTTGGAAACCCCTACTGTAGGTGTTTATGAGCGTGTCTCCAAGGGTTCTCCCCCAAAAATATGTTATGGTGGATCCCAGGCAGTATAATGGGTTCCCGAGCCCGTGTGGGGACTGCGCACTTAGTAAAACCCTAAAATGCACCTAAGCAAAGGGTGGTATAGTGGTCCATTACGTGCCATTCTTCCATTTACCAGCTTGGCTGAGTAGAAATGTGATAGCAAAAGCCGCCTTTGAAAAATAAAAAATAAGACATACGTTGGGATAAATCGTTTTTTTCAAATACAGTAAATTATTTGGAAGAACAAGGAAACAAAGGCTTCGATTTACTAAATTACTGTGAGCCAAAAAAAGCCACCCATCCTAGGACAAAAGTGGACTTATTCCTCTGACATGTTTAAGGGGTCTTGTCTGGGTAAATGTTACCTTTTTAACTTGGGAGGGATCTGGTTACTGCCTTTTGTGTGACGTCACTGTGTGTGTTCAGCAAGGTACAACCAGGGTCCCCCATCCCCGCAACTTTATTGGTTTTCGAATAAGCAAAGGGTTGGTAAAGAAAACACTTGATTGCCAAACACTTTCACATTTAGAGGCTCCTAAGAAATTAAACTGTCCAACTACAGTATGTGGGAATGCACCTCTAAGTCTTAGCAAAGCTTAGTAAATATGGTTCACCATGATTTGTTCAAAACTGCACAGTCTGAATCATGTCAATTCAAGACCAAACATCTTACTCTAGACACCACTCCTCTGCCATTTTGCTTGGGTTTCTACGTACAGTACCTCCAAACTCAGAGTATCCAAGTCATACACATACAACTTGGTTGAAAATGCTATAACACTACCCTTTTATGATATAACCACCAAACATAATGGTGTGATTCTCAATGACAACAGCAAGAGACAAAGAATAAACCAATTCTCATGAACGTATATGCACTTAAGTATATTATGGATAGCGGAAATACATGAATGGATGTCCTCTGTCTTGACCTTATCCTGTTTTATTTGTACAGCAGTAAAACACAGCACAAAAACAAATTATTCTACCCTTTCATTTGTGAAATCAAAAGAATGAATCACATCTATAAAATCATTAATCCAAAAAAAGAAACCAAACAAAACCTTATTCCTTTCTGCACCATCGTTATCCGAGGAGCACCTGCTGTGCTGTGAATACAAGGACACTTAAAACCATTCCAGTGGATCAACACAGATAACTAATAAACTTTGTGCTTCCATGCCTTCTGCCAGCTGCTGCCTATAGCTCCAGTTCTAGATAATAAGTTTAAAAAATGATGAAAAATAACATTTATTGCATTTTCTTCATTGCAGAAATGCCAGTGTTTTGCTTTTCTCTTTCATGTATCAAAATAATGCACTCGGGATGAGTATGTTTCAAGGAAATTCTGGCAATCCCAAAGGTATTTTGAACCTATTTTGCCTAGCTAGGGTCATCATTTTATCAAGAAATAATCAATAGCATGAGTTTAGGGGGTATTACGCAACTGACATATTATAAAGAGATTAAACTTTACTTTGTCAAGGTGCAATTTTGCCATCAGAAGGAAGGCATTTACAACAGTACTCAAAGCCTAATTAGTTATGTAGACAAACTATAACTAGAAATGTGCAAACTCGTCGCACACATTTGTGAATTTCATCCTTTTTGAATCGTTGAGATGTATTGATTGGATCCAAAAACTCCAGTTCGCTCAATACAAAAAAAGTCAGTAAATAGGCATTGCATGTTCAATTAATTACGATGATTTAAAAAAGCAAACTAGTGACTTGTGAACTATTCCGGTAGTTTCGCTAGAACTTTGGGTGTCAAAAGTTTGACCGTTATGTTTGCGGATTTGAAAACTTTTGGGAATATTAGATCGAAACCGAGGCGACGCGAATCTCTGAAGTTTCAAACAGATCAACATTATCTAGGTGCTGTTATTGTCAGAACTAAAACTATTGTACTGTAGTTACATTGTCACAGAGTATTGCGCACTAATTTTGCAAGACTGGAACTTCAAAAGACAAATAACCAAGACTAATCTGTCCTGGCCGCATGTGTCACCAGTGATTTTCAACCAGGGATCCATGGGCACCGCTCAGGGGCGGGGTGGGAGCTGGGACAACTATTCCAGCGGCTCCCCAGCAGCGGCATGCCCTCCATCTCTTCATGCAGCAGCAGCCCGGCGGACATAGCAATCCACTCCCTCCTGTAGGATCGGAGCAGCACTGGAGATCTCATCCCAAGGTAAGATTGTTGGGGTGTGTGAGAGAGTAAGTAAGTGAGGGGAATAGAGAGTAAGTGAGTGGTGGAGGAGCAAATGAGGAGCGACTGTAAGAAGAGAAAGACTTGGGAGTGTAAGGAGGAAAAGAGAGAAGGTGAGTGTAAGGGGGAGAGAGAGGGGGAGTGTAAGGGGGAAATAGAGAGCGGGGGTTCTCCAGAATTTCACAATATAATTCTATGGTTCCTTAAAGCAACAGTCCAAGTTATCGTTTTATTTTATATTTTTCCCCTTTAATATGTGCATCAATATAATACACACAATGATAAATAATTAGCTAAGTTGCTGATTGATCGTCGAAGATTCGGCTCGGGGGTTAACTAAATGGCTGTCAGTGCAGCAGAAGAGTACCAAGGATACAAAGTTATGTGGGGAAGATCATGTGGCCAGGCAGTCACTAGATACAATTGTTGCACTGCTAGAGAGAGGGCAGTGCTCAAAAAGGGGAGTGCCAGAGCCTGTTTCAGAAAAGGAAGGGGATGCGACTTTATAAATGGTTGCTATAGAAACAAAAAGTGCTGGTTACATTATGATACATTAAAAATGTCATTTAGAGGTTTTTTTTAAATGCTACAAGTATTTCCTCATAGTATAGAACTGATTTATTAAAATAAACACACATGTAGGATATTGCTTGATGGAAAAAAGGTGATCAGTGCGCAGCTAAAACATGGTCCCACATACAGTGCTAAAAATTAAACACAATAAAGAGCGATATTGACACAATAAAAATGGATTGGACCTTGTGAAGGAAGTCACTATATTGCGTCTGCAGCCTTCTTGAAGGGGTGGCTCGACACCCCTGTTACTGGAGAAACGACACAAAAACAAGGCGCACACCGCACATAGTGAAGTAAAGTTAAAAATGATAAATTTACTAAAAAGGTTAAAGGTTCTGCGTACATCAATAATGAATAAAACAGGCAATGGGTTAGTGGGGTTACCCCACAGTGAGACGGCCGGGGTAACAGCTCTTCAGCGGAGGCAGTTGGAACCAGAGGATAACAGCAGTCATCAGCCAGGAAGGAAACCTCCGTGGTTTCTTGGGTCGCGCTTCACTCATCTCAGGGTAACCAGATGGTACAGACCGGTGAAAAGTCCCGTTGCGCGCGCGCGCACACACACACAAACACACACACACACACACAGAGACACCCCCTCCCCTTCCGAGTGTCCGCCCTCTCAGCAGCAGCAACTTCCTCCAGCCACACAGCGCCGCTCCGCAGACACATCCAGCCACAATCTCCAGGCCTCTCCCCGCCTCTGGTCCCAGCAGTTGCTGGGAGAGCGCGCCTGCATTGGTGCGTGGCGTCACTGCAGTGCCTCCAAGGCTGGGCTATTCTTCCGGCGTCCCGCGTTGCTAGGTGACCCGCTTGATCGCGTCCCGGCATCCTGAAATGAGCCGCAGCACAGCACAGCAGCGGCACTCGGCAGGGGGGTTAAATGCACTCGCCAGGGGGTTAAATGCACTCGCCAGGGGGTTAAATGCACTCGCCAGGGGGTTAAATGCACTCGCCAGGGGGTTAAATGCACTCGCCAGAGGGTTAAATGCACTCGCCAGGGGGTTAAATGCACTCGCCCCGGGCGTGCAGATGTATAGGATTGTCGAACACTGCTAATAAGTATTCACGTTCAATGAAGACAAAGCACTATGAAGAAATAATTATTTTTAGTATCTTATTATATATGCAAAGGAAACCGTTCTAACACCGCAGCATGAAAAGTCTGGTTGTAATTCCATGTAGCGGGACAGACAATAACCTTCTGGAAAGAATTTAACAGTAACTGGCTTCCCTAAACAAATAAAACCATGTTACCAGCAAAAATTTGCCCGCTTTCATTTCTTTGATAATTAATTACAAATGTTTTTTTTTAGGAGCCTCTGAATAAGGGTTGTATTTGCCAATCAATGGTTTTCTTTACCTTTAGTCTGTCCCTATCAGTGGGACAATACATATATATAAGGTGCGGGAGAGAGACGGGAATCTGGCTGTATAAACCCTTGATGAATATAGAGACACATCAGAAAAAAGGTACAGCCAGAGGAAACCAAAACCCTCCTAATACTCAGGGCACGATCGTGAAATACATTTCATAATATAGATTTAAAAATGCTTATACTGTAGGTGTCAGATTTGGGTAAAAAGGGGCATCTATCACCTAGAATCAAGATCCTAGATGTAACCTCTAAAACATGTCACTGGCATTAGTTCCCATTGGTCTTAGTTATATAGATCACGAAAGAGAAAGTACTCCGCACAAATCAAGAGCAAATTATTTAGACCATATGTTAGTACTGTACTTGACAAGACGAAGTGCACACTGTTTCGGGGTACAGAAGCCCCTTCCTTCAGGTGCACCTTCTATGGGTCTTGTGTGTCTACCCTCTCTTTCGGGATATATATATATATATATATATATATATATATATATATGGGCTGGTGACCGTTTTAAGGGGATCCTGCCAGGGAGGATGGACCACACCTTCAGATACATGATTACTTTTTGCATGGAGTGTAGGGCAAGAAGTTCATTATCTCAGACACTTTGGTCTTAAGAGAGACTGCCCCTTTAATGTACATATATGGTTGCCAGGTGGCTTGTCCAAAAATACTGGGTACAATGGTAAAAGATGCAACCCACAGAATACATATCACAAATACCCCCACACCCCTGAATACATATAAAAAATACCCTCACCTCCCCAATACATATACAAAATACCCCCACCCTCGCAATACATATAAAAATACCCCCACCCTCCCCAATACATATACAAAATACACCCACCACCCCAATACATATAAAATTCAGACTTACTTTGGGGATGGTGTCAGGTTGGGCCTGGTGGCTGCGGGGGGCCTGCGGTGGCTGCGGAGGGGTCTGTGGCTGCAGAAGGGGGGAGCAGTGGATGCGGAGGGGTGGCAGTGGATGCAGAGGGGTCACCGTGGATGCAGAGGGGGGGCAGTGGATGCAGAGGGAGGGCAGTGGATGCGGAGGGAGGGCAATGGATGCCCCCCCCCATATCATCATCTTTTCCCCCCACCCCATCATTATCTCATCCTGGCTCCCCATCATCATCTCATCCTGGCTCCTCATCATCATCTCATCTCCCCAGGCTGGCCCTTATCACCATCTTATACCCCCCCCATCATCATCTCATCCTGGCCCCCCATCATCTCATCCTGGCTCCTCATCATGACCTCATTTCCCCGGGCTGGCCCCATCACCATTTTATCCCCCCCGTATCATTATCTTATTCCCCCCCCATCATCATCTAATCCTGGCCTCCCATCATCACCTCCCCAGTCTGGCCCCATCATCATCTTATTCCCCCACCCCATCATCATCATCTCATCCTGGCTCCCCATCATCATCTCAACTACACAGGCTGGCCCCCATCACCATCTTACTCCCCCCCCCACTAATCATAATCTTATCCCCCCCTTATCATTATTCTCATCCTGCCCCCCCCCCATCATCTTCTCATCTCATCTCCCAAGGCTGGCCCCCATCATCTTATTCCCCCCCCCATATCATCATCATATCATCTCCCCAGGCTGGCCCCCATCACCATCTTACCCCGCCATATTATCATCTCATCCTGGCCCCCCATCATCTCCCCAGGCTGGCCCCCATCATCATCATCATATTCCCCCTCCCCCCCATATTTTGTCCTTACCTTATTTCCTGGCAGGACGCAGATATCACTGGACCTGTCTCTGGGCCGCCAGGGTGTGGGCTCCACCCCCGCTGTCCTCCGATTGGCCGTCCTCTCCTCCAGTCAGGGACAGCACATGACACGACTCACGAGTCCTCCTGACTGCGCTCGGCCACCGTCCGCGGCCCACCCTCCAATCTCAGCGCTTTCGTGATTGCCGCCGCAGCTCGCAACAATGATAATACCGGACACATACGTGTCCGGTATTACATCCAATTTTATACTGGACAAGCATCAGAATTACGAACTGTCCGGGTAAAAAACGGACACCTGGCAACCCTATGTACATATCATATGGTGGGGTGGGGATAGTCAGATGAGGAAGGGGCCCAGGGGTCTGAGATCAGCTATAGAACCAATATCACCTTTTGGTCCCAGGCCAATTCATTTAAAATTGTAAATTTAAGTTAATAATGATTTTTGTCTACACCTTCATTTATTTATTTAGCTTCAGGATTTTTCTCTGAACTAAAATAAACAAAAATATTGGATTTGTGAGTTTTTTTTGGAGTTTTTTGTTAAGAAAGACTTTCAGAATATTCAGTGAAAAATATGAAATGTGGAGGAGGTCAATTATTCACTTGGATTTCGCAAAGAGACTTCCCATAAGAAAAGGTTTCTTCCTCAACATATCCTGTGTCACAATGCATCGTGCAGACACATTTCCAGTCTGCAAATAAGAACACAAATCTTCCTTTTGTTAATAAATTGTTTATGATCTCAAATTTAACTTTTACTTCAGACACCTTGAAATGAATGAGTCAGCCAACGGTACATACACGCTTACACACACACGTCACTGCTAGGTCTAAACAAACGGACAACTAACTTTTATATACAGTTAGGCGGACATAACTGAAACATATTTACATTACTGACTAAATCAATTGTTGCAGACGTATTCTGTACAGGCTGTCCTCAGTTATCCAATGGAACCCGTTCTGGAAGTAGCGTTGGATAGTGAAACCGTTGTAAAGTGAGTCTCATGTTAATCAGTGGCGGTGAGCGTTGGATAACGCATGCAGGCGTTGGATAACGCATGCAGGCGTCGGATAACGGCCCATAGGGTTGCATTGTACAGCGTTGGATATGCCATTCTCTGTAAAGTGAAACGTTGGATAGCGAGGACTACCTGTATACATGTAATTTACTTTATCATGCATATGGAGGGGGGGAGGTGGGGGCTATTTATCCAAGACACTCGGCTGCACCATATTTATTAAAGGAAAAAGAATCCCACAACTGCCAGTGTGTAAGGAATCGGGGGCCACATCCTCTGCGGCATGTCCCCTCCTTACCTCCATCCTGTACCACAGCGGCTGCTGTCCCTGCCCCGTCGGTACCCTCGCCGGCTCTCGGCACCTACCTTCTGTTCCCAAACGGCGGTCACTTATACTGCCGCCATCTCACATGCACGCGCACACGTTACAGAACGCGCGCCATTCCTGGTTGCTTATGCCTCGCATCTGAACACTGCCGCCGGCGGGCGAGAGGCGGGACCTACCGCCACGCCCCCTGTGCTCACAGCTGATTTCCAACAACCATTCCCTTCCGTCCACCCATGAGCCGCTCCTTGGCACGCCTCCACCAAGCCCCCTGCTCTGATTCGTCTCTTGCGATTCTTATACCCTGCTCTGTCACTTCCTCTCCATAGTACCTCGCTCCTTGTGTTGTCTGGATCCTGTGCCGCGCTTCTTGTCTCGTTTCCTGCAGCTTTGACCTGGCTTGTCTGACTACCCCCTCTGGCTCCCGATCTCGGCTCCCATCTGACTACGTTACCTCTAGGACCCTCGGACTTGGCTCACGCACCACGACCTCCTGGATCTCTCATACCCCAGACCCTCGGCTACTACTTTGGTACCTTCTCCTTCCCTGGATCCGGCAAGTTCTTACCTGTGTACCCAGGCCTGGCCACGTCAGACACCACATTCCGGACGCGCCCTCTCTGCTGTGGGTGCGTGTTACTCCACTTCCCACCTCAGCACAGGGGACAGGTCTGGTCTGAGGGCAGCACAGCGTGACACAGTGTCCTTATTTTATATTATATATGTGATAAGGTTTCTTTGCTCCAGTTTGTCAAACATCTGTTTAACCCAGAATTGTGGCGAACCCAGTGACAGCTAGAAACGTACTGCAGGGCTGCCTACCTTGCTGTAATGAGAGGGTCAATTGATGCCACTATTATAGGCACCATTTATTTATTTGTAAAATATTTTACCAGGAAGTAATACATTGAGAGTTACCTCTCGTTTTAAAGTATGTCCTGGGCACAAAGTTAAGACAAATAATACATGGTTACAAATACAATTACATAAATGAACAGGGCATACATTATATACAAGATATTGCATGCACAGTTAAAGATAATATATATTATGGGCGTATGAAACAGTTACAGACCAGATTAAAATGTGAGACAGCCTTCGTTTTGAAAGAACTTAAACTAGTGGTGGATGTGAGAGTCTCCGGTAGGTTGTTCCAGTTTTGTGGTGCACGGTAAGAGAAGGAGGAGCGGCCGGATACTTGTTGAGCCTTTTGACCATGAACAGTCTTTTGGAGTCAGATCTCAGGTGATCGGTGCTGCATGTGGTAGGGGTGAGGAGCTTGTTCAGATAGCTGGGTATCTTGCCCATAAAGTATTTGAAGGCAAGACAGGAAAGGTGAACTTTGCGCCTAGACTCAAGTGATGACCAATTTAGTTATTTGAGCATTTTGCAGAGATGTGTGTTGTAGTTGCATTGAACGGCATATTGAGTTGTAGAGGGTGTCAAGTTTGCTAAGGTGGGTTTGGGGTGCTGAGCTGTGTACTATATCTCCATAGTCGATAATTGGCATTAGCATCTGCTGTGCGATACGCTTTCTGACCAGCAGACTTAGGGAGGATTTGCTCCTGTAAAGTACCCCTAGTTTGGCATAGGTCTTGGTTGTCAGGGTATCAATGTGCATCCCAAATGTTAAGTGGGAGTCAAACCATATGCCCAGGTATTTAAAACTAGTAACAGGAGTTAGGGTGGTGTTAGCGTTGGTTCTGATGCAAAGACACCCAGATACGAGAAAAGAAGGGTTAGGGTTAGAAAAGAAGGCCACGCTTCTAGTCCCAGCGACGGCGCGTCAAAACAAATGCATTGAATCTGTCGCGTGCGCTTATAGTAGGAGCGACGCAATGGCTTGGTCGATATCGCTGGAAGTCAAAAGTCGTTGGAAATTTGCACAGCTTCAATAGCAGCAGTCAGACAGAAAAAACAAACCTTCCACCAACAAGCATCCAAATGCTTCCCATAATTAGTGAGACTACACAGAAGCAGAATATCTGCTCTAGTGTGAACAAACTACAGGACTGGGTTAAGCCATGGGGTTCTCAACTCCAGTCCTCAAGACCCCTACACAGGACAGGCTTTAAGGATATCCCTGCGTCAGGACAGGTGGCTCAATCGGGCGCTCAGTTGAAGACTGAGTCACTGATTGAGCCACCTGTTTTGAAGCAGGGACTGATTTAGCCAACTGTGCTGAAGCAGGGCTAATTTAGCCACCCAGCCTGAAGCAGGGATATCCTGAAAACCTGACCTGTTGGGTGGTCTTGAGGACTGAAATTGAGAACTCCTGGGTTAAACCAAACCACATACTTGGTCACAGATTTCAACATAGAATTTGTTGCTGTTTTAATCTAGTGTGAAGAAAACAATGCAATTCTTCCTGTCAGCTACGATCTATATCCTTGTTTTTCATATTTCATTGGGGAAAAGGGTAATTTAAGGCTAAAATATAAATCTAGGTTGTTTTACAGTGGTTTCAAAGCGCCAGAGAAGCAACAATGACACTTATCTGCCTTACACTACACTCCAGGTTGCAGTGTTTACAAAATAACTCCCTTGGTGAAGATCTGTGATATCTACAGTTTGAGAGACATTTATGCTGTCAGGATGACTGAATGTTATTAGTTTGCTCATAAAAAAACATGCCGGACATTACGGAGATGATGCAATGAATTTTTCCGGCTTCTCCAGTCACAATTACACTTAAGAGCATGTCCGAGGCTGGTCAAGTAAAAAGAAAAAAAAAATGCTCAGGTTGTTTGATATTGACTGTGGACTTAAAAGAAATAATTATCTGAGGAGGCAGAACATTTTGTTAGTTCATAAGCTCCTATCCCTCACAATCATCCCATTGCTTGGGATGATTTCAGCTCCATTCAAATGAATGAACCCTAACCCTAACCCTAACCCTCACAGCATATTGAAAAGAGGTCACTGGATTTTGGAAACTAAGTGCAGATCAAACCTTGGCCCATATTTGCTAAGGGGTGCTATTCATAAGACCCCGGTAGACATCTTTATGGCCCGTTCACTTGAATTGCCCATATGGTATATTCTAGTGTTGGAAGGTGTCGTAAAGAATAGCACATCTACATATGCAGTGGTCGCCAAATCACCAAACAATCTACTCGCCGAACAAAAAAATCTACTCGCCACCTAGTACCACACGTGTGCTGCTTGGGCCAATAGGAGCTCGCCACGATGTTAAATCCACTCGCCCGGGGTATGCAAATGTATAGGTTTGTCGAACACTGTTCATATGGGCCCATGTGTCTCATTCTAGATTACCCACTTTTCTGATACAATCAAACTCAACTTTTTACAAATTGTAATCTGTCATTTGAGTCTCTGGGATCCCTGCAAAGGGAAAAAAAAGCTATATATTAGGCATAATTTGAAAGAAACAGTACTGCTGACCAATTTACACTTAGTTAAAATGAGAAATCGTTGAGGCCCACATTGCTTCATATTTATATAGGGCTCTTTCTGTAGATAGGATCCAGGCAACCAGGCTGCCCCCTTTTGCTCTTGTGCAAGTCTTGGCTATGGTGCAGACAGGGAAGGAGGAGAAAACTGCCCACAGATCCTTCCTTGGGATCGAGGCAACATGTGTTGAAGTCAGCATCTGGACTAGAGTCCACTCTACTTTAGGCATTAACTGTTAACAATATGCAGCTAAAGAACCCCTCTTCTGAACTGTAAAATAAGACTTAATGACATTGAAATGTAGGTTTTGCACAACATGTTAAACCAAATTTGGAAATAAGAAATAGTTCATTTTAATGGATTATGGGCTTTTTAACTGCAGTAAATGACAGGAGGAATATGATGTGAGGATTTTCACCTGGTCACACTCCCATAGCAGTGAAAAAGAGGGATTAAAGGGATATACATGACTAAGTTTATTATTCATAAGCCATCAAAACACTATCCTAATGGATATACGTACACCACCAGACATAAGATCATAGGAACTTATGCAGAAGCAGACTTATTAGAAATATTTGGACTGAAGGGAAAACATATTAAAAATGTTCAAGCATTAACAGTGATGTTTGTGATTGTAAAATACCTTGCTAATAATAGGGTATATATCAGCGCATAATACACTTTCATGGATCAGAGTAGATCTTTTACTTACCTAGCAGTTTAGCAATAATATAAAGAGCTTGTCCCCACAGGAAAAGCATTCCATCTCGCCCACAGTTGCTAGGGAATCGCTTCTGGCTATCTGGGTTTCTTTTTTCTGATTCAACAAAGTCAGCGGGTACATAGTAATATTTAGGAACCACAGGGCATCCTGCAAAACAAAAACCCAATTACCCAGATTCCATTTTACGTGAATTTTTTGTTATTGTTCTTTTCGTTTTCTTACAGTAATTCAAAATGAACAAACAACTAACAAATGTATTTAAATGGAAAACATATTACTCGGTTACAAATAAGGCAACAAAGACAATGGCCCTAATAAAATGCTGTGAAGGACTCTGTGCTGTGCTTGAGAAAAGTTTAGCTCAAATGAATTGGTACCAATATCATCCCCAGCATGGGAAAGATTGCTTCACTACATAGTAAATACGGGTAGAAACTACAGTAAATATCAAGATATTTATATTATGTGCATAAAGACCGTTTTTCTATGAGGTTTGTGTTGCTGAACTGACAAGAAAAGTGATGCAAAAACGAGATGGAAGATAGGTTCCAATCCTACTAACCTGTTCAAGAAGCAATTCATGTGTTTTTTATTTCATTTATTTTTTTTAACAGGTTTGAAGCAATGGGTTTCTGGAGCTGAACCCCCTTAATTTAATCTCTTAATTTAAGATCTGCTTCCTCAGATACAGACCTCAGAAGAAGGTGCCAGTATCTCTGCAAAGTTTAAAGCTTCCACACCACGCAGGCCAATAGGACGCCACACCTAATGTCGTCATGGCTTCCTATTGGCCCGCAGGGCGCGGGAGTTTTGAAACGCCGCCATCACATGCACTCTGCTAACAGAGCGGCTACCAGCTCCGCTACAGAGGTATCTTGAAAAGCAGGGGGTCAGTGACAGTGCTGTATTACTCACACAGTGACAGTGCTGCATTACTCGCACAGTGACAGTGCTGCATTACTCACACAGCGACAGTGCTGCATTACTCGCACAGTGACAGTGCTGCATTACTCGCACAGTGACAGTGCTGCATTACTCACACAGTGACAGTGCTGCATTACTCACACAGTGACAGTGCTGCATTACGCACACAGCGACAGTGCTGCATTACTCGCACAGTGACAGTGCTGCATTACTCGCACAGTGACAGTGCTGCATTACTCATACAGCGACAGTGCTGCATTACTCACACAGCGACAGTGCTGCATTACTCACACAGTGACAGTGCTGCATTACTCACACAGCGACAGTGCTGCATTACTCAAAAAGCGACAGTGCTGCATTACTCAAAAAGCGACAGTGCTGCATTACTCATACAGCGACAGTGCTGCATTACTCACACAGCGACAGTGCTGCATTACTCACACAGCGACAGTGCTGCATTACTCACACAGTGACAGTGCTGCATTACTCACACAGCGACAGTGCTGCATTACTCAAAAAGCGACAGTGCTGCATTACTCAAAAAGCGACAGTGCTGCATTACTCAAAAAGCGAGTGCTGCATTACTCACACAGCGACAGTGCTGCATTACTCACACAGCGACAGTGCTGCATTACTCACACAGCGACAGTGCTGCATTACGTATACAGTGATAGTGCTGCATTACTCACACAGCGACAGTGCTGCATTACGTACACAGCGACAGTGCTGCATTACGCACACAGCGACAGTGCTGCATTACTCACACAGCGACAGTGCTGCATTACGTATACAGTGATAGTGCTGCATTACTCACACAGCGACAGTGCTGCATTACTCACACAGTGATAGTGCTGCATTACTCACACAGCGACAGTGCTGCATTACTCACACAGCGACAGTGCTGCATTTTGCACACAGCGACAGTGCTGCATTACTCACACAGCGACAGTGCTGCATTTCGCACACAGTGACAGTGCTGCATTACTCACACAGCGACAGTGCTGCATTACTCATACAGGGACAGTGCTGCATTACTCACACAGCGACAGTGCTGCATTACGTATACAGTGATAGTGCTGCATTACTCACACAGCGACAGTGCTGCATTACGCACACAGCGACAGTGCTGCATTACTCACACAGGGACAGTGCTGCATTACTCACACAGCGACAGTGCTGCATTACGTATACAGTGATAGTGCTGCATTACTCACACAGCGACAGTGCTGCATTACTCACACAGCGACAGTGCTGCATTACTCACACAGCGACAGTGCTGCATTACTCACACAGGGACAGTGCTGCATTACTCACACAGCGACAGTGCTGCATTACGCACACAGCGACAGTGCTGCATTACTCACACAGCGACAGTGCTGCATTACTCACACAGCGACAGTGCTGCATTACTCACACAGCGACAGTGCTGCATTACTCACACAGCGACAGTGCTGCATTACTCACACAGCGACAGTGCTGCATTACTCACACAGCGACAGTGCTGCATTACTCACACAGGGACAGTGCTGCATTACTCACACAGCGACAGTGCTGCATTACGTATACAGTGATAGTGCTGCATTACTCACACAGCGACAGTGCTGCATTACTCACACAGCGACAGTGCTGCATTACGCACACAGCGACAGTGCTGCATTACGCACACAGCGACAGTGCTGCATTACTCACACAGCGACAGTGCTGCATTACTCACACAGCGACAGTGCTGCATTACGCACACAGCGACAGTGCTGCATTACGCACACAGCGACAGTGCTGCATTACTCACACAGCGACAGTGCTGCATTACGCACACAGCGACAGTGCTGCATTACGTATACAGTGATAGTGCTGCATTACTCACACAGCGACAGTGCTGCATTACGCACACAGCGACAGTGCTGCATTACGCACACAGCGACAGTGCTGCATTACTCACACAGCGACAGTGCTGCATTACTCACACAGCGACAGTGCTGCATTACGTATACAGTGATAGTGCTGCATTACTCCGTGCTGCTCTGTCCTATTTATTTTTCTCGCAGCAAAACTCCACACACAAAAAAAATAGAATTCAGAACGCTTGAATCTGAAATACTGTTATTTTCACAGCATGTGAAAGCCAAAAACAAAAAAAAAAACGCTACAATAGGAACCAGGGCGTCAGGAATATATATGGGATTCATATTATCTCTATACACGCTCTCTCTGTGTATATAAATTTAGTGTGTGCGTGTATATAAATATATTTTTTTTAATTAATATACAGGCAAAAATCATTCAAATGGTCAAGAAGATGTGTTATTTTGCTGTTGTGTTCAATATACACTACAGGCATACCCCGGTTTTAGGACACTACCTTTAAGTACACTCGCGAGTAAGGACGTATCGCCCAATAGGCAAACAGCAGCTCACGCATGCGCCTGTCAGCACATCCTGAACAGCAATACCGGCTCCCTACCTGTACCGAAGCTGTGCGCAAGCGGGGAGACTATAGAGCCTGTTACAAATGCGTTATTTACATCAGTTATGCACGTATATAACGATTGCAGTACAGTACATACATCGATAAGTGGGAAAGGGTCGTGCTTCACTTTAAGTACATTTTCGCTTTACATACATGCTCCGGTCCCATTGCGTACGTTAATGCGGGGTATGCTTTACATCAGGCCTGCCCAACTCGTAAAGTGAGAAGGGCCGAACTGCTCCAAGGAAAAAAAAATTGGGCCACACGGGTTAAATCATCATCATCATCATCATCATCTCTCCTCCAGCACCTCTCATCATCATCATCCTCATATCTCCCCCAGAACCCCTCACTATCAACCTTTACGATACTCCCCATCTATCCCTCATACCCCCATCTCTCCCCCTCACCCACACAATACCCCCTTCCACATAAACACACAATACCCCCTCCACATCCCCAGCCCATTCCATGTCAGCAGCATCCCCCGCCAAGTCAGCATCCCATGTCAGCATCCCCCCCCAGTCAGCATCCCCCCATGTCTCTCTTCCCTCAATATAACACTCTCTCCCCCTCCCCTCAATATGACTCTCCCCCTCCCCTCAATATGACTCTCCCCCTCCCCTCAATATGACACTCTCTCCCCCTCCCCTCAATATGACACTCTCTCTCCCTCCCCTCAATATGACACTCTCTCTCTCCCCCTCCCCTCAATATGACACTCTCTCTCTCTCCCCTCAATATGACACTCTCTCCCTCCCCTCATTATGACACTCTCCCCCTCCCCTAAATGACACGCTCTCCCCCTCCTCAATATGACACTCTTTCCCCCTCCCCTCAATATGACACGCTCTCCCCCTCCCCTCAATATGACACGCTCTCCCCCTCCCCTCAATATGACACACTCTCCCCCTCCCCTCAATATGACACACTCTCCCCCTCCCCTCAATATGACACTCTCCCCCTCCCCTCAATATGACACACTCTCCCCCTCCCCTCAATATGACACTCTCCCCCTCCCCTCAATATGACACACTTTCCCCCTCCCCTCAATATGAAACTCTCTCCCCCTCCTCTCAATATGACACTCTCTCTCCCTCTCCTCAATATGACACTCTCTCTCTCCCTCCCCTCAATATGACACTCTCCCCCCCTGCAACTCACATCACTCTCTCCCCCCTGCACCTCACATCACTCCCCCCCCCTGCACCTCACATGTCAGCAGCCCACCCCCCCTTACACGTCAGCAGCCCACCCCCCTCTCACGTCAGCAGCCCACCCCCCCTCTCACGTCAGCAGCCAGCCCCCCCTCACATGTCAGCAGCCCACCCCCCCCCACGTCAGCAGCCCACCCCCCCTCACATGTCAGCAGCCCACCCCCCTGACACGTGTCAGCAGCCCACCCCCCCTCACATGTCAGCAGCCCACCCCCCCTCACATGTCAGCAGCCCACCCCCTCACATGTCAGCAGCCCACCCCCCTCACATGTCAGCAGCCCACCCCCCTTCACATGTCAGCAGCCCACCCCCCCTCACGTCAGCAGCCCACCCCCCCTCACATGTCAGCAGCCCACCCCCCCTCACATGTCAGCAGCCCACCCCCCCTCACATGTCAGCAGCCCACCCCCCCCCCACATGTCAGCAGCCTAGTCCCCCACCTCTGCACCAGCCCGTTTTTCACACCCATCCCCCACCAGCCCGTTTTTTACACCCACCCTCCACCAGCCCGTTTTATACACCCCCCCCCCCACCAGCCCATTTTATACACACACACCCCCCACCAGCCACGTTTATACACACACCCCCACCAGCCTGTTTTATACACACACACCTTTTAGATCAGCACATCCTCTCTCCCCGGTACTAAGCCCCGCCCCCGGCATCGTGCTATTGAAAAAAAAATACTCACACTGCTGCTGCCCCCGCGCACCGCAAAACCCGGGGGCGGTGGAGGAGGGGAGGAGGGGGTGGAGGAGAAGGGGGTGTAGGAGGACAAGGGGGTGTAAGAAGGGGGGGGGGGAGATGAATCGCCGCCATTTTTTTAAACGTTTTTATTAAACTTTTTTTTTTTTTAATTTATTTAATTAATTAACTGGCGCCCGGCTGGAGTAATCGCGGGCCGCACAGAGAGGCCAGGCGGGCTGCATGCGGCCCGCGGGCCGTATGTTGTGCAGGCCTGCTTTACATACTATTTATCCACAAATGTTCATGTCAAATAATATGAGTTGCACAAATAAGTTAAAGTGAGGAAAAAGGTGTCAGGAATTCTCCATTGCACAGAGTACAGTAATGGTAAAGAACACAAGCAAATTCACATCTCAGATACTGTGCAATGAAACCTGCGTTATCCCACAATCATTATTTTTTTTTTATATATATAACTAGCTGAGAGACCCGGCGTTGCCCGTGAGTTACATTTAGCGCTAGGAAATGGGGGGGGGGAGAGGGGGGGAAAGGAGGGGAGGGGGGGAGAGGGGGGGAAAGGAGGGGAGGGGGGGACGGGGGAAGAGGGGGGGAGGGGGGGGGGACAGTGGACAGGAGGAGGGGGGACAGTGGACAGGAGGGGGGGGGACAGTGGACAGGAGGGGGGGACAGTGGCCGGGGGGAGGGGGGGACAGTGGCCGGTGGGGGGGGGACAGTGGAAAGGACAGTGGACAGGAGGGGATGGGGGGAGAGTGGACGGGGGGGAGAGTGGACAGGAGGGGGGTGACAGTGGACAGGGGGGGGTGACAGTGGACAGGGGGGGGGGCAGTGGACAGGAGGGGGGGTGACAGTGGACAGGAGGGGGGGTGAAAGTGGACAGGAGGGGGGGGACAGTGGACAGGAGGGGGGGTGACAGTGGACAGGAGGGGGGTGACAGTGGACAGGAGGGGGGGGTGACAGTGGACAGGAGGGGGGGGGCAGTGGACAGGAGGGGGGTTGGTTTGCTTTAAATTGACGGGTCCCTCCTTTCCACTCCCCCTGTATCTTTCTCCGCTCCTGACCCCCCCGTCCCCCCCATGTGTAGCTCCGGTCCCCACTCTACAGTGTCTGAGACAGAGTGTAACACACACACACACACACAGACACACACACACACACACACACACTCACCTCTCCTTCTGGCTGCCACCATCTTAGTTAGTCCGCGAGGGAGGAAGGGGGTCCTTCCGTCCGCCGCCATCTTAGGTGCCGCGTGGCAGCGGTAGGCTGCCCTGGCCAATGCCTGTCCCCGCGCCAGGGAGGTGAGCGGGAGGGAGGTGAGCGGGAGGTGAGTGGAGGGAGCAGGAGGTGAGTGGAGGTAGCGGCAGGCTGCCCTGCCCACTGCCTGTCCCCGCGCCGGGGAGGTGAGTGGAGCGGGAGGTGAGTGGAGGGAGCGGGAGGTGAGTGGAGGGAGCGGGAGGTGAGTGGAGGCAGCGGCAGGCTGCCCTGCCCACTGCCTGTCCCCGCGCCGGGGAGGTGAGTGGAGCGGGAGGTGAGTGGAGGCAGCGGCAGGCTGCCCTGCCCACTGCCTGTCCCCGCGCCGGGGAGGTGAGTGGAGCGGGAGGTGAGTGGAGGGAGCGGGAGGTGAGTGGAGGGAGCGGGAGGTGAGTGGAGGCAGCGGCCGGGGAGGTGAGTGGAGCGGGAGGTGAGTGGAGGGAGCGGGAGGTGAGTGGAGGGAGCGGGAGGTGAGTGGAGGGAGCGGGAGGTGAGTGGAGGCAGCGGCAGGCTGCCCTGCCCACTGCCTGTCCCCGCGCCGGGGAGGTGAGTGGAGCGGGAGGTGAGTGGAGGCAGCGGCAGGCTGCCCTGCCCACTGCCTGTCCCCGCGCTGGGGAGGGAGTTGAGCGGGAGGGAGGTGAGTGGAGAGGGAGGTGAGTGGAGCGGGAGGTGGAGGGAGGTGAGTGGAGAGGGAGGTGAGTGGAGAGGGAGGTGAGTGTGATGGAGGGGGGGGGAGAGGACAGAGAGAGGTGTGTGTGTGTGTTCCTGTGTGTCCTTTGGCCCGTCCCTCCGCCTCAGGCCAATGAGAGGTGTGCGGGGGCGGCCCAAGGGACCAATGAGATTTCCCCTAGGGACACCGGACATCCAGACATCCAGACAGGCATACAGTGCTTTCAATTATATATAGTAAGATTTATAAATTATACCATATACAGGAATCGAACCCAGGACCTTTCATATGCTGGTAGGTTTGTGCCTGTACACCACGGGGTGTGATGTCGCAGACATTTACATACCTGGGATTTTTTCTTTAGCTATATAAGGTGCAGATTTTGTGCCCAAGAATTGCACCACTTTTCCCTTTAGACATATGCCCAATTATCTTTAAACGAGTAAATAATTGCAATGCATTTTGAATCTAATACTATTGTAATAATATTCATACTACTTTAAAGTAAAATAAATAAATTAAATAAAACATACTGTACATAGCATCAGATGTTATTCTCAAAGAGAATTAAATAATAATCCTGCTGTGGTTCTTAAATCTGAGATAATGCAAAAGTCCTTTTTGGGATCAATACTAAACATCTTACTGTATGTTCAGTGCATTTTACAAAAATATGACATCACATTATAATGCCGAGTTTCGTAATAGCTTCTGTGTGAGGTCAGTGCAAGCTGTTATAATGTAAAAAGAAAATCACTTAAAGTATACATCAAAGAAAATTGTATGAAAATTAAATCCAATGATATCCAGGACTAGCTTGGAGGGAAATCCTTGCACTTCAGTATATGGAATATTTAATACATGAGTCATTTAGTGGTAAAGAGATCTGCAGGGATTAATAGGGAGTTAAAAAGGAAACACGTGAGGGAAAGAAATCTTACCATCAAATGCATGAAAAAGCACTGGATCCAAATGCTCTTCATATTCTTTAACTTGTTTTGTATTACCTCTGAAAACACCTAAAAAACAAAACAAAGTAACATTCATATTTATTCTTACATGAACCTCACACTGATGAGGCCCAAAAAGTAAAAATAGTTGCCTGTAAGTAGGGTTACCAGCTATGCACTTCTTTAACCCAGGTCGTGCTGAACAACTGTGTAATGCGGCGGGCATAAGCTTATAGCGGGCCATGTTAAAATGGTTAAGTAAAGAGTGACACTGTGCTTATTTGCATGTCATTACCCAGAATTCCTGGCTGCAGTGGAAGCACCGTTTGCTAAGCGATAATGGGGACAGAGAGGGTTGTAGATCTGACTTAGACATGCAAATGCACAACAAGTGGTATTTTCATTTGCAGTACATCAACTAGAAAACCTTTTTAATTGGTGGAGGACCCTCCATGACGAGGGGGTTTAGAAGGAAATATTAATGCTCGTCAATATTTAAGTGTAGACAAAGGTGATTACTATAAAACTTTTTATCCTAGTCTATTGTTCCAAGTTGGATATTTTGCCTAGCTGTATCTGCCTTGTGAATTATTCTATTACATATCTTAATATATAAAATCGAATGGTTAGTGAGGTTAGTGCTATCTGCGGTGAATCTGATTGGTCCGTGACTCATTGGCCAAGAGGTACGCCCCACTGTGACATCACCTCCTTCACTCTCACACACTTGCAGTCACACCACACGGCCAGAACCTCTGAGGACTCCTTGGTACACAGTCACCCCCTCACACTCACACACTCAGTGTCACACACTCAGTGTCACACTCAACCCTGTACACACACTCACACTCAACCCTGTACACACACACACACACAGTCACCCCTGTGTACACACACATTCACAGTCACCCCTGTGAAACAACAACCTGTACACACACACACACACACACACACACACACACACACACACACACACACACACACTCTCAGCCCTGTGTACACACACACTGTCAGGCCTGTGTACACACACACACACTCTCACCCCTGTGTACACACACACACACCCCCTCCGCTCACCTCTCCCGGCGCTCCCGCTCCCCTCATCTCCATCCCCGGCGGGGGAACAGGCAGCGGACCTCGCGGCGCCTGATCTCCATCCCCGCGCAGCGGACCCCCTTCCTCCCTCGCGATGCGCCTAAGATGGCGGCGGCGCTCCATCCCCGGCGGGGGAACAGGCAGCGGACCTCGCGGCGCCTGATCTCCATCCCCGCGCAGCGGACCCCCTTCCTCCCTCGCGATGCGCCTAAGATGGCGGCGGCGCCGCCGAGTGACAAGATGTCCCTGTGCACACGCGCGCACATTACACCCCCTCCGCTCACCTCTCCCGGCGCTCCCGCTCCCCTCATCTCCATCCCCAGCGGGGGAACAGGCAGCGGACCTCGCGGCGCCTCATCTCCATCCCCGCGCAGCGGACCCCCTTCCTCCCTCGCGATGCGCCTAAGATGGCGGCGCCGCCGAGTGAGATGTCCCTGTGCACACGCGCGCACATTACACCCCCTCCGCTCACCTCTCCCGGCGCTCCCGCTCCCCTCATCTCCATCCCCGGCGGGGGAACAGGCAGCGGACCTCGCGGCGCCTCATCTCCATCCCCGGCGGGGGAACAGGCAGCGGACCCCCTTCCTCCCTCGCGATGCGACTAAGATGGCGGCGGCACCGACTGAGAAGATGGCGGCGGCCGGAAGTAGTTCCCTCGCGGCGCCGAGTGACAAGATGGCGGCGGCCTGAACTACAGGTAGGTGTCGCTCTAGGTGACGTGTGTGTGTGTGTCTCACTGTGTGTCTGTGTGACAGTGTGTGTGTGTGACACTGTGTGTGTGTGTGACACTGTGTGTGTGTGACACTGTGTGTGTGTGACACTGTGTGTGTGTGTCACACTGTGTGTGTGTCTTGCCCCCCCTGCCTTTCACGCCCCCCTCGCCTTTCACACCCCCCCCGCCTTTCACGCCCCCCCCCGCCTTTCTCGCCCCCCCGCCTTTCACGACCCCCCCCGCCTTTCACGCCCCCCCCCGCCTTTCACGCCCCCCCCGCCTTTCACGCCCCCCCCCGCCTTTCACGCCCCCCCCGCCTTTCACGCCCCCCCCCGCCTTTCACGCCCCCCCCCCCGCCTTTCACGCCCCCCCTGCCTTTCACGCCCCCCCTGCCTTTCACGCCCCCCCTGCCTTTCACGCCCCCCCCCCTGCCTTTCACGCCCCCCCCTGCCTTTCACGCCCCCCCCCTGCCTTTCACGCCCCCCCCCCCCTGCCTTTCACGCCCCCCCTCACGGCCTCCGGGCAACGCCGGGTATATCAGCTAGTTGTTTATAAAATTGGATAGTTACTATTAACCATATGAAAAATAAGTAGGATTCTTGAGGATTTTAAATATTAAAATGTGCTTGCATATTTATTTTATAATAGGAAGGAACAAAAGACTTTTACAATGTTCCGTACGTATTATTTCATGAATATAATAAATACCGATATTCTGTGAGTTTGGATGAAAATATGTTTAATGATGAAATGGAGTTAAACATTCTCTCTAAAACCTACAGGAGGTCCTTCATTCAAGACCCCATCAAGTTACCTACTGTACTCTTTGCAAGGAAAGACACAAGCAGCATTCACACGAACAGGTTTAAATGTTTCTTAGCAGAATTGACAGGATAATGAGTAGGGGCCACTGTTTCAAATTGATGAACTGCCAATCTGGCTAATTCTCTCCAACTCCTGTATAAGGGCTCAGTGACACGAAGTCACAAATACAGTATTGTTCTACTTTCTCCATGATATTGGTTCATTCATCCCAGGGTTTGTCAGAGGAAAATTAAGAGACCTTTATTATTTCCTTTCCCTTCCCTTTCTGCATGAAGGGAGTTTTCAAACGTTGGCCAGCATGTAAGCATCAAAAATGTAGAGTGGATGGGAAGGGTAGGAGTGCACGTGCCAAGTCTGCTGGTGCAAGGAAGATCTTTTCAAAAGCAGACCGCAGCTTAATCACATTTTAAAATGGGATGAAGTATCCAGTTAAAGAGGAGCAGAATTGAATGACAACTGCGTGTTGGGAGTGATAGAAAGGGAAGTATGTGATACACAGAGATAAAAACCACGGGAAAATTCAGGGCTGAGGATTAGAACTTTAGTTTGGAAGTGAACAGCAAATAAAACATTTTATTTCCTATTATGATTAAATCATTGTTACCTTTAACGAAACTGCTGTATTATTTAATATATTACTGGCGATATATTACTAAAAAAAGTTTTCACAATACTAGCTCTAAATTAAATGTTGTATTTGATTGCTGCGGTTAAACTATTCTTAATGCCTCAAGGTACTGAAAGCAATGGAAAAAGTAGCAAGAAAACCCATGTTTTAGTAACTCAGTATGGAATATTTAATTTAAAAAAAAAACTATTCTCACTCACATTGATGTCAAAATTACAGTGCATAGCACAGCGCGCCCAGAATTGATTTGTGCATAAACAATGGCTGTAGCAGTGTCCTACTGATTTACTAATGCAAGGGTTTCGCTTATTAGTTTTTTTTGTACATTTGCAGAAAGGCTATTTTACAAAAGAGAAGTGCAGGGTTTATACGGTTTGTTTTTCTGTTAAAGGTGCAATCCCACATAGTCAGCAAGTTACATTTCTTAGGGGCCTCTGATTGGGGAAATATTTATCAATGAAGTGTTTTCTTTCCCTTATCCCACCCTGTATTAATCAGAGAGCCAGTATTAATTACAGAATTGAATTAGGGGGTCTGCGGAGTGGATCCGTGTTCATTTCAGCTCCGGGACCCCCTGCTTCCAGAGATACATACCTCCGTAGGTGCTGCTGGTACCCCCGTGAAGTTTAAATGTCCCGATCACGCTGGCCAATAGGAAACCGTAATGGATGATGTCACAGCTTTTATTGGCCTGCGGAACATTTAAAGTCGCCGTTATGTTAGGCACTGGCACTTCTCTGGAAGTAAGGGGTCCCGTAGCTGAAATAAACAGAGTTCCACTCCAAAGACCCCTTGCTTCAATACTGTAGGCAAGCATGTCAAACTCGCGGCCCGCGGGCCGCATGCGGACACAACGAGTATCTGTGCGGCCCAGCCAATGTGTCGGCGGCGGTGAGGAGGATGCGGCAGCTTGTAAGTATTCTCTGTGTGAGTGAATGCTGCCAGGTGATTGGATGAAGGGCCGCATGGGTTTGAATGAAAGAGGCGGGACTTAGAATGCCGGCCGGGATGCAGGGGATTGGTCGCAGGCAGGTCAGAGGAAGCCGGGGGCGGGGGCTTCCGCTTTGTGCAGATCACACGGTGAGTGTCTCTCTGCCTTCCCGCTCCTGGCTCTTTTGCCTGCTGCGCGGTGTCCCCCCGCCGGGCGGGCAGCCACAGGGACCCGGGGCAGAGGCGCTCAACCCCCTTGCCGCTCACCCCCCTTTGGCGCTCAAGCCCCTTGCTGCTCACCCCCCTTGGCGCTCACCCCCCTTGGTGCTCACCCCCCTTGGCACTCACCCCCCTTGCCGCTCACCCCTTTTGGTGCTCACCCCATGACGCCCCCCCCCCCTTGCACCCTTGGCGTTCCCTTTGCCCCCGGTCTGCATGGTGCGGGAGATGGGCGTGGGCAGTGGTGGTGCGCGAACACTGGCGGGCGGTGGGTGCAACGGGAGGCTAGAAAAGCAGGCCTTTCCTCTGTCCCCCGCCACCCCCCCCCTCCAGTCACTCACATCCGTCGCTGTACTTCACTTTGTGTGTGTGTGGGGGGGGGGGAGTGTGTGTGTGTGTAGGGGGGGGGCAGGGAGTGTGTGTGTGTGTGTGGGGGGGCAGGGAGTGTGTGTGTGTGGGGGGGGCGGGGAGTGTGTGTATGTGGGGGGCGGGGAGTGTGTGTGTGGGGGGGGAAGTGTGTGTGTGTGGGAATGTGTGTGTGTGTGGGGGGGGAATGTGTGTGGGGGGGGAATGTGTGTGGGGGGAAAATGTGTGTGGGGGGGGATGTCGGTGTGGGGGGGGGAATGTGTGTGTGTGGGGGCGTGTGTGTGTGTGTGGGGGTGTGTGGGGGGGAATGTGTGTGGGGGGGGAATGTGTGTGTGGGGGAATGTGTGTGTGTGTGGGGGGGGAATGTGTGTGTGTGGGGGTGTGTGTGTGTGGGGGGGTGTGTGTGGGGGGGATGTGTGTGTGGGGGGGATGTGTGTGTGTGTGGGGGGGGGAATGTGTGGGGGGGAATGTGTGTGCGTGGGGGATGTGTGTGTGTGGGGGGGGGGGATGTGTGTGTGGGGGGGGGAATGTGTGTGTGTGTGTGGGGGAATGTGTGTGTGTGTGTGTGTGTGTGTGGGGGGGGAATGTGTGTGTGTGTGTGGGGGGGGAGTGTGTGTGTGTGTGGGGGGAGTGTGTGTGTGGGGGGGGAGTGTGTGTGTGTGTGGGAGGAGTGTGTGTGTGGGGGGGGGGAGTGTGTGTGTGTGGGGGGGAGTGTGTGTGTGGGGGGGGAGTGTGTGTGTGTGGGGGGGAGTGTGTGTGTGTGGGGGGAGTGTGTGTGTGTGGGGGGGAGTGTGTGTGGGGGGGAGTGTGTGTGGGGGGGAGTGTGTGTGGGGGGGAGTGTGTGTGTGTGGGGGAGTGTGTGGGGGGGGGGAGTGTGTGGGGGGTGTGTGTGTGTGGGGGTGTGGGGGTGTGTGTGGGGGTGTGTGTGGGGGGGAGTGTGTGTGTGTGTGTGGGCGGGAGTGTGTGTGTGGAGGGGGAGTGTGTATCTGTGGCTGTGTGTGTGTGTATCAGTGGCTGTGTGTGTGTGTCTGTGCAGGCCAGGAGTGACTGTGTGGTTGTCTGTGTGTGATCAGTGTCTTTGTTGGTCTGTCTGTGTGAGTGTCTGTAGGTCAGTGGCTGTGTGCGTCTGTGCAGGTCAGAGAGAGAATGGGGGGGGGGGGAGAAAACGGAGGGGGGGAGGGGGAGATGGGTGGGGAGAGAGAGAAGAGGGGATTGAGCGAATCGGGGTGGGGAGGGAATGGAGAGAGAATAGGGGGAGACAATGGGAGAGGGTGAGTGAAAATGGGGGGGAAGTAGAGAGAGAATGAGGGACAGGGCCGCGGACAGGGCCGCCAACAGGCCCCGTTAGTCAGTCAATCACCCTCTCTCTCTCTCCCACCCTCTCTCTCTCTCCCCCACCCTCTCTCTCCCACCCCTCTCTCTCTCACCCTCTCTCTCTCTCCCCCCACCCTCTCTCTCCCACCCCTCTCTCTCTCCCACACCCTCTCTCTCTCCCACACCCTCTCTGTCTCTCTCCCACCCTCTCTCTCTCTCCCACCCTCTCTCTCTCTCCCACCCTCTCTCTCTCTTCCACCCTCTCTCTCTCTTCCACCCTCTCTCTCTCTTCCACCCTCTCTTTCTCTTCCACCCTCTCTCTCTCTTCCACCCTCTCTCTCTCTCTTCCACCCTCTCTCTCTCTCTCTTCCACTCTCTCTCTCTCTTCCACCCTCTCTCTCTCTTCCACCCTCTCTCTCTTCCACCCACTCTCTCTCTTCCACCCACTCTCTCTCTCTTCCACCCACTCTCTCTCTCTTCCACCCACTCTCTCTCTCCCACCCACTCTCTCTCTCTCTCTCTCTCTCCCCCACCCTGTATTAATCAGAGAGCCAGTATTAATTACAGAATTGAATAATGGGGTCTGCGGAGTGGAACCGTGTTCATTTCAGCTCCGGGGACCCCCTGCTTCCAGAGATACATACCTCCGTAGGTGCTGCTGGTACCCCCGTGAAGTTTAAATGTCCCGATCACGCTGGCCAATAGGAAACCGTAATGGATGATGTCACAGCTTTTTATTGGCCTGCGGGACATTTAAAGTCGCCGTTATGTTAGGCACTGGCACTTCTTTGGAAGTAAGGGGTCCCGGAGCTGAAATAAACAGAGTTCCACTCCAAAGACCCCTTGCTTCAATACTGTGAGGCAAGCATGTCAAACTCGCGGCTGTTTAAAGGGTCTCATCTTGGTGATTGGTGCTTTTTATTTCTACCCAAATCTGACACCCACGTAGAAGTATTTTTAAATACATGTAATTGGTAGACTTAGGAGGAGTTGGATTTTCTCTGGCGGTGACCTTTTGGGTGACATCATTCTGTGACCAGTAAGCCAGAGTCTCTAATATTATTAGACATCTATTGAGCAATGTTTTAGGTTGATCTGAGCCCTTTATGAAGCATTGCATAAAGGACAATGGGGGTTATTCATTAACCTGATACAGTGCCACTATCTCACGGAAACTCCCGTTGACTTCAATCGGAGTTTCGGTGCCAAAGTGCCCTAATCAGCACTCTCACAGTTTAATGAATAACCACATCTAAATCTAGTTTCAACATGTGAAATGTACTCGAGCCGTGAAAAACAACTAGTAAAAATGATGCAAAATGGAGGAAAGAAGGGAATGATATCCTGGCTCAGGATTTCTTACTTCCAAGGATTGAAGAAGAGCCAAACTGTTTAATAGAAATGTCACTTGGAGACAGGCACTGTACGTAAATCGAGCCAAGAGTACACGTCTCCCTTCCTTTCCATCCACTGCACAGTGCATGTGTTTTATTGATTATCTCTCCTTCATTGAACCGTTGGCAGAATCAGGGCTCAGGCTAAATCACAACTCTTGGCTTTCACTAGGTCTGCATTCTGCAGTGGGACAGCCCCTTTCTACAGTGATAGAGGATACATTTGGTCAAAGCAACAAAGGAAAAAAATAAAATCAGCTTGTATGTATGGATTTAACATAGGGGATAAAGGAGAGAGAGGAGTGATGGGGAGAACAAATTTAGCGGATAGTTACATGTGAAAGTGGAAAAATGTAGAAATTAACCTGTAGTACTTAGAACCTTTAAATATGGCTTTAAATATCATGTCATAAGGCCCCTTTCGGCTCATTCAAGTGAAAGTGCCACAATCGTAGGGTCCCAATCAGGACATTCTAATGGTGGACACTAAATAAGTTACGGCCAATTAACTATAGAAAAGTATCAATAAATGTAGGTGCATATTTAGCAGTACTAAGCCATGAGAAACCTTTATAGTGCCAAAGACAACTTACAACCCATTCACTGGAATGGGTCATATGGAGTCTTGTGGCCAAGCACCCCTTAGTAAACATGCTCTCAATTAAAAGTGAATGGAAAGTCTGAATGTTAGAAAGAATGATTATTTTTTTAACCTTGCTTTTATAAATAAAGTATTTGCAATGTGCGTTTCTTTTCTCATTTACTAATACATTCTAGCACAGTGGTTTCCAACCTTTTATTGGTGAAGTGAAATTCTGAGGAAACCCAACCCTCTCTAATAGCGCGTCTGAGATTGGATGTATTGTAAGGAACCACAACCCTCTCTAATAGTGTGTCTGAGATCAGATGCATTGTAAATTCTTCTGTATTTGGTACAATTTTCAAATGACCTGAAAATGTCAGGGAACCTTTTAGGTATGTATGTATGTATGTCTTTATTTATATAGCACTATTAATGTACATAGCGAGTCACAGCAGCAATATCGTGACAATCATATAAATAACAAATAATATAAATAACACAAAGGGAAGAAGTGCTTCAGACATAAAAGTAACATTTAGGAAAAGGAGTCCCTGCTCCGAAGAGCTTACAATTTAATTGGTTGGTAGGAAGAACGTACAGAGACAGTAGGAGAGTGTTCTGGTAAGTGCGTCTGAAAGGGGCCAAGGTTTATGTATGAGGTGTTAATTATCAGCCATGGATCTACTCATATGCTTCCTTAAGCAGGTGTGTTTTGAGGTGGGTCTTGAAGGTGGATAGAGAGGGAGCTAGTCGGATATTGAGGGGAAGGACATGCCAGAGGTGTGGGGCAGTCAGTGAGAAGGGTTTAAGGCGGGAGAGGGCTTTAGATACAAAAGGGGTAGAGAGAAGACATTATTGAGCAGAACGCAAGAGGCGGGATGGTGTATAGCGAGAAATTAGGGCTGAGATGTAAGGAGGAGCAGAAGCTTTAAAAGTGAGGAGAATTGAGTGTGTGATGCGGGATTTGATAGGAAGCCAGGAGAGGTATTTCAGCAGGGGAGAAGCCGAGACAGATTTAGTAAAGAATAGAGTGATTCTGGCAGCCGTTTTTAGGATAGATGGTAGAGGAGACTGGTGACAGTCAGGAAGGCCTGGACAGCAGAAGGTTACAGTAGTCGAGGCAGGAGAGAATGAGGGTCTGTGGCAGAGTTTTAGCAGTCGAGCAACAGAGGAAAGGGCGTATCTTTGCAATATTGTGGAGGAAAAAAACAGGTTTTAGCTACCTTTTGAATGTGAGTGGAGAATGTGAGAGAGGAGTCTAGTGTGACCCCTTTGCAGCATGCTTGTGCTACTTGGTTAATGATAGTACAGTAGGGCCCCACTTCTTGGCGATCCGCCAATACGTCTGTACTGAGAAGGGGGCCACCATGTCTGCGCATACGCAGAAGGGGGCCGCTATGTCTGCGCATGCGCAGAAAGGGGACAGACGAAGTCGCGCATGCGTAGAAGGGGGAGCGGCCGAGGATGCGCATGCGCAGAACGGGGGAGATGCTGAGTTCACGCATGTGCAGAAGGGGGGCAGCCGAGTTCACGCATGCGCAGAAGGGGGACGGCCGAGTCTGCGCAGAAGGGTAGGAAAGACGGGAAATCGCTGGTGGACATAGGAAATGCAATGTTCCGCTTTTCTGCGATTTTCGCTTTCCAGCGGCGGCCTAGAACGGAACCCGCCATATAAGTGTGGCCCTACTGTACTTCTAACAGTAATGTAGAAAGCAGTAGTAGGGCCAGGTTTGGGAGGAAATATGAGGAGCTTTGTTTTTGCCATGTTAAGTTTAAGTCAGCGGAGGGCCATCCAGGATGATATACTGTAGCAGAGAGACATTTAGAAACTTTGGTCTGTACAGCAGATGTAAGGTCAGGGGTTGAAAAGTAAATTTTTGTGTCATCAGCATAGAGGTGATATTTGAACCCAAGAGATGTGATTAGATCGCCTAGAGAGTGTATGTAAAGAGAGAAGATACCAGGACAGAGCCCTGGGTTACCCCCACAGAGAGATCAATAGAGGAGGAGGTGTTAGCAAAAGCGACACTGGAAGTACCATGGTAGAGGCAAGAGGAGATCCAGAATAGAGCTTTGTTACGAATACCAAGAGTATGGAGAATGTGAAGGAGAAGAGGGTGGTCCACAGTATCAAATGCTGCAGAGAGGTCGAGTAATATGAGCAGAGTGAAATGTCCTCTGCCTTTGGCAACATGGGAATGCCTGTGGAACCCAAGAGTTCCCAGGAACCCTGTTGAAAAACACTTTTCTAGCACATGCTTTCCAAGCATGAGTACTTCATGTGGGCATTTTTTCTTTGTTAATAAGACTATGGAGGAGTGTTTAAAGGTAATGATTTCAGCTGTTTTCTTTGTGCAGTGCTGGACTGCTGGAGAACAAATTGGCATTCTGAAATATGCTACTGATTTCTCCATGAAGTATGGGGATAGAAAGGAGAGCAATTGAGGGTAACAACTCAATCCTAAAAGTTGTTGTTCCCACCACTTCAGCAGAATTAAAAACCTGAAAAAAACAGGGGGGTGGGGGAAAGAGGAGGGTTTTTGGCACTAAAAATAATGCGTTCCAGTTCTGGGGTCCCCCCTGCTCCCCATCATGACAAAAAAGGGGGGTGGAGTTGCTGCCTTAAGCATTTTTGGTCCAAAATACTCAAATCTAACTTATCACGGAAGTTGACATCTTGGTCTCAGACTTTTGTATAGATACATACAAGGTGAAAATTATCCTGATTTACAGCAGCAATACTATTTGCACCTCCTTTTTTTCTTTTTAATATGTAAATTATGTGACAATGTTTAATTCTACATTCTTACTTAAGCTGGCGATCATTCGGAGCTCCTGTTATAAATCTGTCAAAATGCTGCTTGTGTGTTTAACATAATGGCCACCTTTAAGATTGAAACAATCCTTCAGTCAATGTAACTCAGGAGCTACAACGTAATGTATCCGTATATATTACAAAGCTAACATTGCCTATTACAGTTTGCAGCTAAAACTGCTGGGAACATTGGCAACAAATTATTACAAACAGGAAACTGTTATAATCTCTTGCACTCCTGGGGAAGGTGTGCTTAAACCTGCTATAGACATCAAAGGATGCTCAGTGTATTAATACTCATTACAAAATGGAATTAAGAGTCGAATAAAATTTAAAAAAACAGTCACTATTATCTAATACCCATAAGATTTCACGTTTTGCCACTTGAAACTTAAACATGTCACTGCCATTGGTTAATTTATAATGACTAAATAAGTCACAAACTTACCATCAATCATCATGTAAATGAAAAACAAGGGAAATTCACATTCAATACCGTCAAATAGCTGGGGAAAAAAACAAGACCGCAAATTAATTTTGTCATACAGACGTACACGTTGCAATGCAAACACAAATTTATACCGCACAAGCAGAAATGAAATATTGTGTTCTATGTAGCGTGGCAGCAAGACAGCAAACAGTTATTGTAATTCTAATATTAAAAGGGTAATATATTTTTGACAAAATCCCGCCTTACGTTGTTGTGAATTGTATTAGAAGCTAATTTGTTTTTCACATGCAAACTTCTAATCCGCTGTGAAATTAAATAGCAAAATGATGAACTGCCAGCCTGCCAATTCTGTGAAATAAACTTGATACTACATTGTTTATTGTGGACAAAGTTTTTTTTTTTTTTTTTTTTTTAAAGAAAAGGGTTAGAGGAGCCTATACCAGGGGTGGCGAACTGCAGTCCTCAAGGGTCACCAACAGGCCAGGTTTTCAGGATATCCCTGCTTCAGCACAGGTGGCTCAATCAGTCCCTGCTTCAGCACAGGTGGGTCAGAGCCTCTGATTGAGCCACCTATGCTGAAGCAGTGACATCCTGAAAACCTGACCTATTGGTGGTCCTGAAGGACTGGAGTTTGTCACCCCTGGCCTGTAACCTTATTTCTTTTAGAACTTTGGACAGAATAAAAATGATGGCTGTTAAACCACTTGTACGGTTTAAAAAGAATATCCATATTGCATTGTAGCATAGGAGAACCCCAGCAAACATAATGAAAAGAAGTTTAAAAACAAACTCCTATTTTGACGTAGATTTGATAAACCTCCAGTGCCTTTGTCCCTTTGTGACACTGTCCACTGAACTTTACAGTGGCCAGAATATTGAGGAGTATTATTACATATTCTTTTTTGTTTGTTTAGTTTATTTTTACTTGTTTCCAGTGCTTTTTAACTAGGGGAATGGTGAGGGAACTCTTGATTCGAGGATGGGACAGGTGGGGAAAATTATTCTTTGACATGTGCAATAATATACACATTTATTCTCATTTCAAAATAGTTTCGAATCTACTGTATGTTATTATTTTTGGAAATAATTATTACATTTTAATTGTTTTGTAAAACATACAATTATTATTTTTTTTTTTTTTTTTTTTTAGATTATCCCAATAATGCTTTAACATTTATAATGTGGTCTACTGAAAAACATACAGGAACGGAGTTCCTACTGAAATAAAGCCTTGCTTGTTAGTAAGGGAGATCATGTCTGCAGCTCGTAGGGAGCTGTAAATGTGATCATAATGGAAGAGAAAGATGTTCCCTTCCCAAAGCCGCCAACAGGGGAGAGAACTGGGACGAATGTCCCGGACCCAGTGGCTGCCGTGGGGCTGGCGGGCCGGTGCTGAAAGCTGGGCCCGACTCATGCGTCAGGTTGCAAGGCCTCTGCTTGCTGCCGTGCCCCGGCTCTCCCACGGCGCGGGAGAGTGAGTAAGGGAGGCCCACAGCAGCGTAGCAGCAACCAGAGGCCCGGCAGCCGGATGCAGAAGTTGGGCCTGACGTCTGGCAGGGCCCAGGTTTTGGCGTCGCCATCTGGGCCCCCCGCAGCAACCGGCATGAGAGAGGGGCCCGGCACGGTAGACTGAGGGAGGCCCACAGCAGAGTGAGGGAAGGAGGCCCGCTGCAGTTAGGGAAAGCCAGGGCCTGGGGGACTGAGACCATCCCCCAAGTTAAGTATGTATTTGGGGGACAGTGTAAGTATGTACATGGGGCGAGAGTAGTGTTGCACGTATTTTGTGGGGGTAATTATTGTGGGGGGTATTGTATGGGTATTGGGGGGGGGGAATTGTATGAGTATTGGGGAGGGGAATTGTGTGTCTGGCCTGTTGGGGGTGAGGGGTGAGGAGGGAATGAGTAAGGAGGGTTGATTGAGGAAGCGGGATTGAGTGAGGGGGAGGTAATTGAGTCAAAATGAAGGGCGGGGTGAGTGGGAACCAAGCAAGAGACTTGTGAAGTCTGGGAAGCTTTTGCACAGTATATAAACATAAGAAATGTCATGTTTATCCATTAAGGGGAATCGCATCCTATAAACAAAATCCTATTAAATGTAAAAAAAGAAAGCTCAAGTATAACTTGCTCAGTAAAGAACTGTCCCAACCTATACTCCTAGAGAAAGCACCATCGGGGGGCATGAAACGCGTGGGAGGAGAGTCTTTAGTTTTGTTCGTGGTTTTTTTTGTGTAACTTTGTATGTAGATCAATAAACTTCTTGTTTTGTTTTTTTTTCCAATTGCTGGTGAGTTTCTATTTTACCAGGAAATGCAGTCTCATCTATATACCTATTATTTTCCCAACCTATATACCAGAGACAACACAGCCTTTGGAACGCTACAGTATACCACAATATAAGACAGGAATGTAAACAAAACATATGGGTACAAACATATAAGAAGTTCCCAGCACTCTTAATGAAAAGAAACTTTAAAGCATATGGGTAGTACCGCTAGCTCATACTATACATCTCATATGCACTGACCTTGTCCCCTGGAGACGCACTTACCAGTACCTCCACCTACTGTCTCTGTAAGTTCTCCCCGCTTATCACTTAGACTGTAAGCTCTTCGGGGCAGGGACTCCTTTTCCTATTGTGTTACGTCTGAAGCGCTTATTCCCATTATGTGTTATAATATTACGTGTATGTCACGTGTATTACTGCTGTAAAGCACTATGCACATGGATGGCGCTATATAAATGTAGCCAGGTTCCCCTCTTACCTCCTGGTCTCCGGGAGGGGAACAGCTGCGGGAGCAATCAGGTGCTGCCCATGCGGGTCCGCTAGGGGCTGCGGGTGGTTCGTGGGGCGATCGGATCACCAGATCTCCGCAGGGTTGTAGCTACAGGGCAACATCATCTTGCGCATGCGCAAGGGGGTACCACTTGCGGCGGACATAAGTGGCAGGCTCCGAAAGGGGACTATAGTTCCCAGCAGCCCTAGGGGCTGCTACCACATGGGTGCGAACAGCCAATAGGGCTGCGAGAAGCATGGCCAGCCAGATAGATACAATTGGCATGCTTAGGAAGGAACAGGCAGTCGGAGCAGGGACAGCTAGGGGTAAGGTAGTGTCTGGGTGCAAGTGCCTCCCAGACTAGGCCAGATATCCCCATAGCCCCAAGCTGGGCCCCGACTCACCTCAGTTTGTGGCTTCTGCAGGGAAGGCCCCAGATAGGGACGCTCACCTCAGCAATTACCGAGTTAGTGCACTAGTGACGGACGCACGCAGCGTGCGCGGTCTGCGGTCTGGGACCACACAACGAGGTCACTTACAGAGACTCTTAAAAGGGACACACTCCAACAGGAGCTCCCTCAGAGGTGGATGCCTTCGTGGAAGGAGCAGCGAGATCGCATTGTGGGATCACTCTGCGGTCCGACGGATCCACGCTACAGTTGGCCTGGTCTGGACTAAGACTAGGAAGGCATCAAGTGCACCAACGGCCATACACACTGTGGGTAGCGGTACTCCACATACACACACACACTTTGGGTGGGCCTGGTCTGTGGACACTAGCGGGTTAAGTGCCCAGGCACCTCAATACTTTGGGGGTTCCATCTTGGTGGTGTTACTGTGGGGACAGAGGATTGTGTGTCACTGTTATATTTTAGTGTGTTTTATGTCAGTAAATACTGTTGTTATATACCCGGTGTGTGTATTTATTGTATGTACTGGGTTCCTGAGAGGGATAATCCTACTGTGTAGGCTCTCTCCCCAGGTGGAGGCTCTGTGTAACCACGAACACGATCACCCCAGGCTCCCAGCGGCGGAGGATCAGGCCTCCTGTAAGCCACTGAGGTACCGCACCACAGGTAGTATTCCTAGACACGGGGAAAAGGGGGCTACATAAAAAAAGATATATACATACAAATGGTTAGACAAGCAAAAGGTGTTGTACCTTAATTTCTGCTGGTTTGTAGTAACGTCTGTTCTTGTCCTCTAGGGCCGTTCGATAGCCATCCCTTAAAAACCTTTTAAATCCATACTTCCCTTTGAGCTTCCTTATGATTTTATCCAGCGTTTGATTAAACAATGCATCGTCGTCTACAGCAAATGCAGGGTAACTGATGCAGGTCAGTAAGGCTGCATCTGTGTTCTAGTCGCAGTAGAGAAAGGAAACCAGAGTCAACCTTACTAATTATTCACACCTCTTGTATGTACTAAAAGAATTGGGAACGAGAAATAATGCCCTACAATCACGACAAGCAGTGAGTTACGGTTTCTGGAGCCGCGGCTGAACAAGCTTTAAGCCGCGGCTCGGGGATGGTGCTCCCACGCTTGCACTCCAGGTAAAGGGGTGGGTCAAGAGTTCCAAATTGGACCCCCTACATCGATAATCCTCCGGCACCGAGGCAGTCTCGGTCTCGGTCCCACGGCCAGCCTAGTGCTGAAAACAGTAAGTCTGGCTACAACAGTAGTTGCACAAAAAACAAACAAAATCCAAATGTTTGTATTTATGGCAAATAACTAATTAAACCAGTAATCCAAGTGCTTACTATAGGGTATAGAGTACTACTACTTTTTTAAAAACGTTATTCACTTCATTTCAAATGCTTTTTAAAAAAGAAAACTATGGTTTAACAGCATTAAAATACGCAAATTCCAAACAGCATTTCCCCAATATTTAAAGCAACAAATCCTCCTAATATATTAGGTTATTATTATATATAGATAGATAGAGAGATAGATAGATAGAGAGAGAGAGAGAGAGAGAGACAGAGAGAGAGACAGAGAGAGCCTAAGGCTAAGGCCCCGCTCCCAGAGTCAGCGCACCCGCACTGCAGACAGGCGGTGCGCTGACATACACAGACCGCGATATGCGGTCTGTAGGGAGCGGGAGCCGGAGCGGGAGGCTTGACAGGGAGGGGGGGCGTGGCTTGAGCGGAGGGACCCGCTACTCTCCCCCCCCCCTCCCTCCACGGACTCGGGCTGGAGCTGCTGAGGGTGAGTTTAAACACACACACACGCAGGCACTCATACACACACACACAGGCAGGCAGGCACTCAAGCACTCATACACACACACGCGCGCACACACAGGCAGGCACTCACGCACTCATACACACACACACACACAGACAGAGGCAGGAACTCACGCAATCGGGCACACACATACACACACAGACAGGCACGCACGCACTCAGACACACACACACAGACAGGCACTCACCTGCTTTCACTCCACACTCCTCCCCGCTCCCCGAAGCCTCTCCTCCTCCCGAAGCCTCCCCTCCCGATTGGCTCACAGCCACACCACGTGACGCGTCAACGCTAGGAAACACCATTCTCTTGTGTCTCCTAGCGGCTGACGTGACACAGCGTGTAGTCAGCTGTGCCGCCAGGGGGGACCGGGACCGGCTCGCGAGGATTCCCCTGCTGGTGGGGAACTCGCGACATGGCCGCCCGCGCCAACGAGCGCAGCGGGACCGAGGCCTAACACAAAAAAGTGTCGCTCACACTTAAAATCTAAAGTCTAAAATCTAAAGTCTATAAAATAATAGGACAAATAATCTATTGACTGATGGTGCTGGGGAATAAACTAATATATAAACACACGAAAGACGAACAGATTCCCACTAATAGCACTCAAAAAATAATAACCATAATTAACCTATAAGGATAAAGAAATGTAAAGACTAAGAGTCAGAGAATCAAATGAATTGTAATTGAGCACAAAGATAAGTAACACTAACAATATTAAAAAACATACAGGAAAACGGACCACTAAGAGAACCTCCAAAAATAAAGAAAGGAAAAGTGTACCAAAACCTAGTGATCATACAATGAAAAAAAGCACCACTACTATAATTCCACAAGATCACACAAAATATACATAGAGCTCAACCTCGTTATAACACGATCCGTTACAACGTGAATCCGCTTATAATGTGATGCAGGTGTGGCTCCCAATTTAATAATAATGAATACTTTACAAAACGATTATTGGTATATTAAATACATTATTGTACAATGCATACAATTGTACATTATTTCTAACACGATCCACTTATAACGCAATGTGATTCTTTGGACTCCAAGTATAGCGTTATAAGTGGGTTGAGCAATATATATATATACACACATATATATATATATATACATACACATATATATATATATATACACATATATATATATATATATACACATATATATATATACACATACACTAGGGTTGCTGCAGGAGGGAAAGGGTTAATGTTAATGTTAAAACAGTGATTCTAGCCCTTTGTTTAAATTACCCTCAAAGATGCCTGCCTACTAAATGCAAATGGTCAGGAAAGCTACCAAATGGTTAGGAAACAGCCCTGATCAAAGGCCCAGCCACTCTACCTGTTTGCAGGAAGCTAGAGTGGGGGGTGAGCGTTATAACTCACACTTACAAACCATAGTATCCTGCCATGTGGTAGACTGGCCAAACGCCTCTGATTTAGGAGTGGGGCTACAGAATGAGTGACCTTATTAAATATAAGAATATTATGAGATGTCCTTGGCTGAACGTGCTAAGAGTTACATATGTGTATTCGTGGGACTTACCCGCAACTAACAAATAGACACTTGAGGTTTAACAGATACTAAGAGGCAGATATTAATATCTCTCTTAATTTTAGTATTACACGGTAATATTTAGTCTCATTGGGAGCGTCATGTGTGACGGAATGTATTAATATGGCTCGCGTGCCAGTAAGTATTACTGAACTGAAGTTATGAAGTTATTTACAGTGTATATGGGATTTTGAATCTGTTGTGAAAGCTGCAAACTCCCTCTGTTATGGTAATAGGCAAGCAGAACATCTTGATAGAATTTACATAGCTTGGTGATCAAAGACTAAATTGAACAGGGACCAAAGGAACTGAATTTTTAAGTGTGATACTTCACACTAAACAATGGAAGTCCAAAAACTGCTTCAAGAAGCTTCAAAGACTTTTGCTAGCCTTTTCGGCATCTAGGGTTAAGAGATGAGTTTGACATGGTATTTAAGTCAGAGTTAGCCCTTACTCAAATGTCTTCATGCAAGGTCTTCATGTCTGCATGTCTTCATGCCTGTGTCTTCATGCATGAGTCTTCATTCATGGGCTGCATGTATTGCTGTGATGCCAACTGAATTATGGAAGAAATGGCCCATCCTGTATCCTGATGGCTTTCTTGTCCTAATCTTTAAGTAAGTGTCTATATTTTGCCTGTTATTTGTATATTTTGTGTGTTCACCTTTATCAAGGAATAAATTATATTTTATCATATCTAAGTCTCGTCCCAGTTCAAACCCAGTTATATATATATTTTTTTGTGTATTATTAATAGATCGTCACAAAGCTCCCGTCACAGGCTTTATTAATAAAACTGGTGGCAAGCGGCAGGATTGAACTGGACCTGTATTACTAGTGTTCTGCGGGATACTGTAATATAGTGGGAACTCGATGGTAATTGCGAGTTCCTGGGACTAAAGATATTGAACACACAGTGTACAACATATAACACAAGATATGGCACCTCTTCACTGTTCCCCTACTTGTGAGAAGCATTGCCTCCAGAACCAAAGTGCCGGCCATCCGTCTGACTGGAGCCGGGCACCGAGACCGGAGGAGTGCATCAAGTCAGCGCGGGGACCAGCAGCCAGCAAGGCTGAGAGACAGACAGCGATCGGTGAGCATGAAACCCGGCAGGCTGAGCAAAGATCCACAGCTGCAGCCGCTGTAACCATGAAACCGCCCGGAGAACAGGGAATGGACCCAGCTCCGGGACGGCAGAGACTTGGGGAGGGAGTGGGTGGTCTCGGAGACCCCAGAAGTCTTGCACTAGGAGAGGTAACGGCCATTGCGGTGGCCCGTCCATTTTCCCTGAAAGAGCTAGCACTGGTGTGTGCGTTGGGCAAGACGTGGTTCCCGGCGAAGTGGACTCAGTTCCTGGCGTTGGTACCACACCGACCCGCTTATCCCCTCCCAGAGCCCGGCGCTCAAGCAACTCCGCTCTGGACTCCGTTGCCCCTTGCTGGGGTTAGTGCACCGGTGGCGGAGAAGCTCCGGCAGGCGCTGCGGCACTGCCACCAAACGGGCCACAATAATGCCCGGTGCCCTGACCGAAGCAGCCCCTCAGGGCCAGCGCTCACGAGCTGCGGAAAAGATGACCCAGTTAGCGGCATCCTCTGATGGCTCCCGCCCAGCCAGGGCGACAACCCTCCTCGGGACGTCTCCTGGAGAACCTGGACGGGCTGCATCAGCAACAGCGGCGGAGAGCGACGGCCATCCACCTGATCCCGGCGGAGAACCGGTGGCGGCGGCAGAGAAGGAGCCGCCACTCCGGCAATTTTATTTGGGGGGAGGGTTGGGGTGTGCGGGAGGTGGGTGTTTCACATTGTTTGGCGGAGTCGGTCGATTCCCAGCGATGACCGGAGCCCCACAATCCACGCCGGCGACCCTGCATCAAAGCCGGGTACTGCTGCGGCAGCTACCCGGGGTTCGCCCATGGTGGCGACGGCGGCAGAAGAGCCGCAGTTCCGGCAAAGTGCCGGAGCCCTTTCCGAGTGGGGGGAGGGACAGGGATTGCGGGAGGGGGTTATTTTACCAAGTTTGCATGGAGCTGTGTTCCTCCACAAAGACCTGTGACCCTTTTCCTGCACCCAACCCGGGCGCTGTCGCGACAGCGGCCCGTTGCTGCCCAGCCCAGATGGTGCCGGCGGCGGCCACTCCAGTCCCCCTGCAATTGGGACCAACGAAGACGGCGGTCTCTGCGGGGACCAGCGAGGTAAGCCAGACCAAGTCGCAGACTGACCCTGACTTATTTTTCCCTATGACTGTACCCTGTTGTTTCACTATAGGGGTGACCGGGGGGTGGTAGGAGATAGGGGTACCAGGGGAGGGGAAGGAAGGGCAGCTTGTAGGGCAGCTGGACTTCCCCATTACCCTGGCGGAGCAGCAAGGGGACTCTCGGTTAAGAGCCCCACTGTTGCAGCCTGGCTATAGGCCGGAGGTATCAGGGGTTGTGGCAAAGTTAGACCACCCCCAGATTTCAGGGGTAGTGGCAAAGTTAGACCACCCCCAGATTACCTGCCTGCCAGAAGCTAAGGTGGGTGCATCTGCACCAGCAACCCTGAGCTCACCTCCGGTAATGGGGGCACAGCTTCAGGGAGAGGGGCTAGCCGCGTTAGCACCCAGCTCTAGGGTAGGATTGCCTGGGAGAGGGTTGGGTGGGCCAGTGGGAACCGGGGAGGGAAGGCAGCAAGTGAGCCAGCCAGATTTCCCCATTACCCTGGCAGAGCAGCAAGGGGACTCTCGGTTAAGAGCCCCACTGTTGCAGCCTTGCTATGGGCTGGAGGTATCAGGGGTAGTGGCAAAGTTAGACCACCCCCAGATTACCTGCCAGCCAGGAGCTAAGGTGGGTGCATCTGCACCAGCAACCCTGAGCTCATCTCCGGTAATGGGGAGACAGTGTCAGGGAGATGGCCTCACTCAGGTGTCCCTAGGATCCAGGCTAGGATTAGCTAGGGAGAAGCAGAGTGAGGGGAGGCTGCAGGTAGGTAGCCAGCATCAGATATCAGTGGGAGAAGAAGGGCTAGTGGTAGCCGGGGAGGGACAGCAGCAGGTATTGCAGCTAGAATTTCCCATTACCCTGGCAGAGCCTCAGGGGGTGTCTCAGATCAGCAACCCCCTGTTGCAGCCTGGCTATGGGCTGGGGGTATCCTGGGCAGTGGCCAGCTTGTGCCACCCCAGGGATACCTGCCAGCCAAAAGCTAAGGCGGTTGCATCTGGAGAGATGCCCCTGAGCTCATCCCTGGTAAGGGGGAGACAAGGTCAGGGAGGTAGGTGCACAAGGTCAGGGAGGTAGGTGCACAGTTCCAGTGTCTGGGTTAGGATTGCCCAGGGGAGAGCGGAGTGCAGGTGGGCTGCAGGGAGGTAAGCAGCAGGCTGAGGTGCTGGGCCTAGGGGATGCTAGGCAGGGAGACACCGTGGAGCAGGGGGAGATAGGTCAGTGGGGGGTCAGGCAGCTGGCAGAAGCTATGGATGGGCTAGGTAGGCAGAAGGTCCCTTGTTCTGACTGGCCAGGAGTGACCCTTCTGACAGATTCCCCAGGGTTTCCAAAGGAGGGGCTGTGGGTAGATAGGCAGCCAGGGAGGAGAGTCAGGAGTATAGCAGAGCAGCTACAGGTTGGCACAGAGCCAGGGCAGGTACGGTCCCTACAGGATAGTGACATAGCTCTTTCCCAGACTTGGTTGACAGGAAAGCGACGGTCTGTGCTGGACAGCTGGTCTCCTGTTGGTGCAGAAACATGCCAGTCTCTGGGCAGTGTGCAGCCCGGGCTGCAATTTATGTGTGGGTGCAAATTTATATATATATATATATATATATATATATATATATATATATATATATATATATATATATATATATATATATATATATATATATATATATATATATAAATTGTGTGTGTTTTTTTTTTTAAGACTCTTTAACACTTTCTGACCGAGAGAATTGTTGGTTAGAATAAAAACAAGTTGGAGCACAGAAAATAAAAATATTGTGGCATTATAATAATGTAGGAGGAAAAAAGAAAGAAAACAAGGTCATGCACAGACAAGTGAATAAATGATGATTTTACACTTTGCTCCTAAACTATTTATTCCTTAACGTCCTCTCTGCAAATTCATTACCCATAAACATTGAATAGCGGGATCCCATTTCACCCAGGTAAAAAGAGCCTCACTTATTACAAGGCTACGGAAATAGCAATAAAGACTGAGAAACTGTATTAATGCATTATCATTTTTCTTCATGATGCTTTTAACCTTAATTGTATTGACTTACATGGGATCGCGACTCCCTGGGTAGCAATGAACAGAGAGTTTGTCTGTTCCGGTTATGGGCATCACAATCCACAAATATGACAGACCAGGAACAGCCCTGCAGAGGCGAGAAGTAAAGCAATTCATTACCTTCAGGGATGCACAAAAGTCAATTACCAAACGCCACTCAATCGGGCGCTTCCCATTCATTGTGTCTGCGTGATCAATACTGAACACTCGATGCATTTTTTTCCCCCTGACAAGATAACAAATTAATTATGTAAATTTGTGTGCGTTTCTGCACGCACTAGGAGGAGAAAACACTGACCATGCAAAGAATTGAAAGCAATCACAACTATCCATCAGCAAACAAGATAAGTGCTTTAAAGGAGCATTTCCTCCTAGGACAGAAATAAACGAATAGTGGTGTGTCCAGTGGGCAAAATACACAACACCTGGTTGTGTCCAACTTGGCATCGTCTCGTCAATCCTTTGCGTTTTTCAATGTGACTTGCATTAGTAGCCTCACTCCTATGTGATAAAATGTTCATATGTAGTCACCAGGATAATGAAATGTGTGGTCAGATGTTATATGTATCTGATGCCAGACAGCGTATGGCAGGAGTGGCCAACTCCAGTTATCAAGGGCCACCAACAGTTCAGGTTTTTAGGATATCCCTGCTTCAGCACAGGTGGCTCAATCAATGTCTCAGTCGTAGGCTGCTCCACCTGTGCTGAGGCAGGGATATCCTGAAAACCTGATCAGTTGGTGGTCATTGGGGACTGGAGTTAGCTACCCGTGGTGTACTTGTTCTATCAGAGTCGGCATCCGGATGGTCATCTTCTTATTTCTTTGATTTTCCCTTCAGAACATTCCGTTACAGATGAGTGGAGCCTTTACATATTCTCTGACACATCATGTGCCAGGAGATTGTCCCTATTCATTACTATTATTACCATCTATAACTCTGTCAGGAACAGACTTCTTCGCTGCCCCCATGTACTGTAGCTGCTTATCATAAAGAAATGCCTGATTTCCATTTTTCTCTCCCCATCCTAATGTGTTTTTCATCACTGCCAGGAACCATTACCGGTGGACACTGCTCAATACACAATTGCATTTTCCCTTTCATTGAATTACACCAAATGTGGAAGACAAAACTGAAGCAAATAAGGAATGCAATTTTCACAGCAGTGTTTGAAGAAAAAAAGAAAAGAAAAACAACCCCCACATGAATTGTATAGACATGTCTTCACATGATCACCCTTGATGAAAGATATTTGGTTGTCAACAGCATACCCCAAGTTAACCGGGTTTACACTTTGAAGGATTAACAAAAATAAAAAGAATGCCAACTGCCAAAATAAACTGAAGTTTATTAAGTAAAAGTGTGTATTCATATACAGGGCCAACAGAAATCATGGGGCCCAGGACAAATGAAAGGAGCAGAAACCCCCCCGCCCACCGAAACCCATAGCGCACCTACCAGGAAAAAATATTTTTTAGGGCGCAACTTTTACTTAACTGTTTTCTTATTGTAATACGGAAAAAAACATTACAATGCAATCCGTTTATTTTTATATTTTCAACAAAAGAAAGGCGACTGTCTACCTGGGTGGGTGACTGCCTGCCTGGGTGGGTGAGTGACTGGGTGACATTGACTGGATGGGTGGGTGACATTGACACTGGACATTGACTTGACCTTGACTGGGTGGGTGACCGTGACTGAGTGGTCGACCTTGACTTGACATTGAATGGGTGGGTGACCTTGACTTGACCTTGACTGGGTGGGTGGGTGACCTTGCCTGGGTGGGTGACTGACTGGGTGAGTGAGTGAATGACTGGGTGGGTAAGTGACTTGGGTAAGTGACTGGGTGGGTTACTGGGTATGTGATTGGGTTGAGTGACTGGGTTGGTGGGAAAGTGACTGGGTTGGTGGGTGACTGGGTGGGTGGCTGACAGTGACAGTGACTGGGTGACAGTGACTGGATGGGTGAGGGCGGGTGACTGAGTGACTGGGTGGATGACTGACCTTGACCGGGTGGGTGCTGCTTCCTTGCCTGCCAGACACTTCCCCCTGCCCCCGATATCCCCGCAGCAGCTGCTGGGGGCGGTAGGTGGGCTCGGGATGTGGGCGGCTGGGGGGGGGTTTGGGCGAGACTTGCGGGCTAATTCCACGGCTGCTGCCCAGGGCAGTAGGCATGCGCGGGGAAGCTCAATTGGCTCGCAACAGCGCTTCCCCTCCGTCCTAAGTTGGGAGCGGGGGAGAGGGAGGGGGAAGGGCCCACAGTTAGCAGGCCGGATACCCTTCTTGACCGTGAGTTACAGTCCTCCTAATACATAAAACGAACGCAAATTGCGTGTTACTTCACAGGGCTGAGGGTTAAGTATTTAACAAGATTTTTTTTAGGAGACACCAAAAAAATGCTATTATACCAATATTTCCCCCTAGACAAAAAAACTATTGGAGAATTTCACAATGAAAAATTTGACCGTTGATAGATCTGAACCTTAGAATACATTCTAATGTTATACTATTTTGGTCATCATTATCCATCATTGTGATTGTTCACTTCATAACTCAAACCTAATCAATGCAACATTGGAATTGCTGTTGTATTTCTGCTTATTAATGGGGAGGTAACACATAGGTGACAAAAAATTAGTTGTTAAAATAACAATGTAATTGGCTTCCTTAAAAAGATTAAATTCCCACTAAAATAATATGTTTGCTTATTTAATTGTGTAAAAATCAGCCCATTTCTTGGGTCCATTTCAATTGAATATTATCAGGTAATTATTGTCCTCTCTCACGAATCTCTTTAAGATAATTATCCTGCCAACACAACACAAAATAATAAGATCTTCCCCATTTTCTTACCAAAACTTTATGTAAAGAACAAACTACACATTCTGGTAAAACTGGAATTGTGTGTGTATAGTACAGTACAGTTGGGTATAGTAGATATATGTGCTAATTACAATAAGTTTTTCTTCCTCCAATTACAAGCAAGGAAGTTCCCCATGAATGAAACGCGTTGGGCACTTTACCAGGAGAGCAGCGAACCTACCACTTATAGGAATTATTTACTATCCAGCCTCGTAGCTCCGTGGTGCAGAGTGATCTGCGACGGCGGTCATTTCCGAAAGTGACATCACTCGCATGCACGCGGGAGGAGGCGAGAGAGGGGGTGGATGGCGCAAACTCCAGGACGGCGTTGAATACTTGCATGAATCCTGGGTGGTCCTACTGCCTGTATTTCTCTTCCGTTTTGTAAGTGCATCCTATATTACCTTTACATGAGTACAAATATATTGCACTATTTTTTCTTCCTTTTTTTCCACTTTTTATATGTACCTGAGAAGATTTGCACTATGAGATTTGTGCTTTTCCCGTCAATTACAATACGTTTTTCAGCTGGAAGTATAAAGTTAAGCTTGGCGCTGCTTCATAATGTAACACTGTTGATTTTTTAAAGAAAGGGTAATACTTATGAATGTTGACTACTAAAGTTTGCATCCAATCACACAGTATGTTATACTTTACAATGGAAGGCCATTATGTTCCTGCTTCTGTCAAACAGACAATTTCAAACGAACAAATGAAAAGGCACAAAAAGCTACTCTCCTAATGCATTATTTGTAAAAGAAAATACCTATTTTTAAGGCTACTGCTGAATTAAAACAAAACAGCTTTTTGAGTAAAATATTGCTCGTGGGAACTCAGAATATTCCAAATCGCAGATATGCTGGTTTCAAAGCAGAGATATCTCCTTTAAAATATCATACTGCTCCATCTCAAACAGCTTTGTTTCTCCCTTCTAGAGGCTGCAGCAGAGAACTTCAAAGACACAGAACCGCTGCCTTTGAAACCTACAAGTTTATACATTGGATTCCCGTGGCAGATGCGACTCACTAATATTCTATAAGCTTGAAGCACATGAACGAATTCATAATATGTACTATTTGCCACCGAGATCTTCTGGCTTTCTCAGCAGATGGATCGAAATTTGCCGTGCTTCTTAATCTTTTAAATCCAAAACAAAAAAATTGCATCTTGTGGGATAAACGGGCAAAAGCGTTGCTTCGACCGATAAAAAAAACCGGGCTCATTAATTTGTTGGGAATTAAAACACAATTATATTTTAAACTAGTTTCAAAGTTAGACTGTATTCGGATGTGGCTGCTAGTTCGGTTTCAATTGTGTTTCAAAATATGTGAGCTCTTTATAAGCTAATTAATACATGCTTTAAAAAAAATTGGCTTAACAAAATGTATCGACCTACTTTTTCATAGTCTAAAGCAGGAGTGCTCAACTCCATCCCTCCCCCTCCCGGCCTTCTCAACAGGTCAGGGTGCAGGATATCTCAGCTTCAGCACAGGTGGCTCAATCAGTGGCTCAGTCAAAGACTGAGCTGCTGATTAAGCCACTTGTGCTGAAGCAGGGACTGATTGAGCCACCTGTGCTGAAGCAGGGATATCCTGAAAACCTGACCTGTTGGAGGGGCTTGAGGATTGGAGTTGAGCACCCTTGGCCTACAGTCCAGGGGCTGAGAGGAGACAGTCCTTGTCCCGGGCACCTGCTACAGGAAGCATAGACGGAATAATTGCGTGAGACGCTGGCATATCCCGTTTTTGAACTGAATTGTTTTTTTTAATGCTTCAAAGGCTGTAACTTGTGTATGTGTGCAATCGTGAGATTTGAAAGATGTAAATATACACATTTTTTGTACCGTCTAATCTATTGTGTCTTTATTCTCCATCTTCCTTGAGATGACCTGCATCCATCAGATCACACACGAAGATATGGCCACCAATTGAGATGCACCCTTTTTATTTAAGAAAATATGAGTAGATACTTCAGAAGATACAGCAAGATCCCATCACATATATGTTCCAACGTTATTGTGCTATTGTTTTATTTCTGTTCTTTCCTATTTTCGGTGTCGTCCTCCGCTCCTTCGTTTTGGAGAATACTACTTGTTCATAGGTCATAGCAAAGGTAACACTGAAGTATTATAGGACTATACTATAGTGCTGTGTTAATTGACTATTAGTTTATCATTTGCCATTTTTATATTAGCTTATTTCATTCTTGAGAAAGTGACTATTGGTGTGAAACGCATGGGAGGAGAGTTCTATCCCGTTTTTGTTCGTGTTTTTTTTTTTTTTTTTTTTTTTTTTTTAACATGACCCAATACAGTATGTTTCTATTTTTATACAAAATCTGGTGAGTTCTTTATCCCTGGTATCCTGGGGTCCCCGATTACCATGATCCCTTTTTCAACCTTTTTGCTACTTTATTTCATAGAAAGGTGGCATCTTCTGCCACAGTTTAGTGCAATAGGAGGTGAAAGGTAGGGCAGGAAAACAGAATAAATGATTACATCTCACCTGTCTGCCCTACAATCTATCCTAAACGCTGCTGCAAGAATCGCTAAACTCTTTCCTAGATCTGTCTCAGCGTCTCCCCTCATGAAATCCCTCTCCTGGCTTCCGATCAAATCCCGCATCTCACTCTCAATTCTCCTCCTCACTCTTAAAGCTTTACACTCTTCTGCCCCTCCTTACATCTCAGCCCTAATTTCTCGTTATGCACCATCCCGACTCTTGTGTTCTTCTAAAGGATGTCTTCTTTCTCCCCCTATGTATCTAAAGCCCTCTCCCGCCTTAAACCTTTCTCACTGACTGCCCCGCATCTCTGGAATGCCCTTCCCCTGAATACCCGACTAGTACCCTCTATATCGATCTTTAAGACCCACCTTAAGACACACTTGCTTAAAGAGGCATATGAATAATACTGTGGATAATACTGGACACATGATACATAAAGCTTGGCCCCCTGCAGACACACTTACCAGAATTCCCTCCTACTGTCTCTGTACGTTCTCCCTATCTACCAATTCGATTGTATTTTCCTCAGAGCAGGGACTCCTCTTCCTTAATGTTACTATTATGTCTGAAGCACTTATTCTCATGACCTGTTATTTATATTATTTGTTATTTATATGATTACCATGTGTATTACTACTGTGAAGCGCTATGTACTGTACATTTATGGCGCTATATAAATAAAGACATACAATACAATTACATGCTGGTAGAAAAAGAGAGCCTTCTGGTAAGAATATTTAAAGGAGGAAAGGAAATAGGAGGTTTAAAGGGAACCGGTAGAGGGATTAAAAGACCTCAATGAGTACACAGAGGCGGGAACAAGGGGGGGATAGAAGAGAAATTTTTTAATACATCAAGGCCATCATTAAGGTACAGAGGAGAAAAGAGGAATGCTACAATAAGAGGTGTACTTCCTCTCTAAAAAGAATAGTAGATTCATGGAGCAGTTCACCTCCAGAAGTGGTGTCAGTTAATACAGTAAAGGAAGATGCTTGGGAAACAATGGTTTCTTAAAACATGGGAAATGGCGTCTAAGGATTGACAGTGTTATGATCGCATACGTCGCTGTGTACTGTCCAGGAGACAGACCCGCTAGGCAGAGGTGGAGAGTAGAAACTGACCCGTACATGGGATCCGAATCCCGAAGAGTAGAATCGTGAGGTCTGGGTCCGAGGTCAGGAGAAGGTACTGCAGGATGATCGAGGTCACTGTTTAGGGGTCAGGGATGGAGAAAGAAGGTTGGTCGTGGTCACAGGCTGGGATAGGCAATAGGGAGGAACAAGGTAGGCAAGATAGGGTTACAGCAGAAGTTTAAGGAAACAGAACCTTGCACATGCAAGGAGGAGAGGGGCAGACTCTGAATGCCCAGGAGCAGGTTTGGCAGGAAAAACCCTGTGGAATATCTTGACCAAGGCTGGAGAGTGGACATCTGATTCCCTAACCCAATTTCTCTCCTCCAGGCCGTACCCGTTCCAGTCGATCAGGTACTGAAGAGACCCTCTGGAGACACGGGAGTCCAAAAGTTTCTGGACAACATATTCAGGCTGACCATCCTCGGAAACCGGAGCAGGAGTTAGTGTCCTGGAAAACTAGTACCGGATGGCCGGTTTTAGCAGGGATACGTGAAATGTGGAGGGGATCTTAAGTGCTGCGGGGAGCTCCAGCTGGAAGGACACCTCATTCACTCTCCGGGAAATCCTGTTAAGGACTGATAAAACATGGTCCTAATTTCACAGAGGGCTAACAAATGAATATTTAGTGTTGAGAGCCAGACCGTATCATCAATTTGGTATTCGGGTGATGGGCTCCTACGTTTGTACGCGTTTCTCCTCTGTGTCCCTGCTGCCATTTGAAGAGTCGCCTGAATGCCTTTTCAAAGTAGGTCATCGATCCTGGTATCTATTGCAGGAACCCCTACAATGGGGTAGTCGCGAGGAAAGGTAGTCAGGTTATACCCTAGAGCCACAAAGAAGGGAGAGCACTTCAAGGACTCTTGGGACAGAGAGTTCATGGCAAATTCTGCCAGAGGCAGCAGATCCACCCAATCGTCCTGCTGCTCAGAGACATAGCACCAGAGGAACTGTTCTAACATTTGATTGGTCCTCTCCATCTAATAATTGGACTGTGGGTGGTAGGCGATTGAAAAATGAAGGTCAATGTCCAAACGGCGAAAAAGGCCTTCCAGAATCTTCCAGAATGATGGGACAGTTAAAAGGATGAAAACGTCCTGAAAAGCCTTGTTTGCTGGAGGAAGATTTGTCACCGCCTCTGGTTCGGAGCAATGAAGGTTCCCCAAGGAGTGTGGGATAACCAGACACTTGGACCTACTGTACAAGAGGAGGCCCATGCTATCACCTGGCCCGATTATCAGTCGACTCGCAGCCATGAGAGTCCCAGAATAATGTCCGTGCCTGGGGAGTGAATCACGTTCAGCTGGATGGACTCGTGATGAACGAGTAGCTGTGAGGAGAAGTGTCTCCTGAAGGATAATCCCGGGCCCCAGCCGTCCAGAGTCACAATAGTAATAGGAAAATATTTATTTTTGAGAGGAATGCCGGTGCGATGAGCAAAGGCCCGTTCCACGAAGGAGCCTGCAGTCCCCAAATCCACAAATGCCCGGGTGACACACAACATCCATGCCAGGAGAGGTGGATGGATAACATCAGACTGCTGGGGGAAGGAGGACAGAAAAAAGAAATAAGATGTGCTCAGAGAAGGTCCTCCCTTATTCTCTAGACTTTGGTGCTTTTTGGGACAGGATCGAGCTATATGCCCCTTCTCACCGCAGTAGAGACACAACCCGTTGTATGTCAGAGGAGCTTTGTCTCTTCCGAAAGCTGCATACCCCCCAACTCCATGGGCTCCTCCTTAACGGTAGTTGGGCCAGAAGGGGGTTCTGAGGACGAGATTCCGGTAGAACAAACAAGATTTGCAGGTCCTGCCTCTAGATGTCCAAAGAGATGCAGAGTGCGATCAGTCCCTCTAGGTCTGCCGGGATGTCTATACAGTTAAGTATGGTTTATTTGGAAGGGTTGCCAGGAGAAAGCCTCTTCTCTCTAAAAAGAACATGGCAGCATGGCTTAGGTTTGCAAAGTAGCATCTGAACAAACCACAAGACTCCTGGAACACTGTCATTTGGACAGACAAAACCAAAGTGGGGATGTTTGGCCATAATGCACATTGCCACGTTTGGTGAAAACCAAACACAGCATATCAGCACAAACACCTCATACCAACTGTCAAGCACGTGGTGGAGGGGTGATGATTTGGGCTTGTTTTGCAGCCACAACCTTGCAGTCATTGAGTCGACCATGAACTCCTCTGTATACCAAAGTATTCTAGAGTCAAATGTGAGGCCTTCTGTCCGACAGCTAAAGCTTGGCCGAAATTGGGTCATGCAACAGGAGAATGATCCCAAGCACTCCAGCAAATTGCAACAAAATGGCTGAAAAAGAAAAGAATCAAGGTGTTGCAATGGCCCAGTCAAAGTCCAGACCTCAACCTGATTGAAATGCTGTGGCTGGACCTTAAGAGAGCTGTGCATAAACAAATGCACACAAACCTCAATGAACTGAAGTAACGTTGTAAAGAAGAGTGGGCCAAAATTCCTCCACAACGATGTGAGAGACTGATAAAGTCATACAGAAAATGATTACTTCAAGTTATTGCTGCTAAAGGTGGTACTACAAGCTATTGAATCATAAGGTATACTTCTCTATTTTGGCTTTATTTTTGTTAAATAAATCATGACACGGTGTAATATGTCGTGTTGTTGTTCATCTGAGGTTGTATTTACCTAATTTTAAGGCCTGCTAAGGAACAGATGATTGTTATTATGTCCTGATATGTAAAAACCATAGAATTCAAAGAGGGTGTACTTTCTTTTTTACACAACTGTGTATCTATCTATATATCTATATATATATATATATCTCTATATATCTATCTATCTATCTAGATAGATAGATATTTGTAGTAATTATGGGGGTTTATATGAGCTTACTGGGTATCTGTGTATTTATCGCCCTCATTCTCGTCGGTCTCCGCAGCCAATGTCCAGAATTCGACTGCGTAGCAGCCTACCGGTGACTCCCTTGTTGAATTCACATAAGGGTGGCTCTGGCAGTGATTGCCCGACCTGGAGTGTGGAAGACCCTTTGGAAAGCCTGGATGAAGGCTGCAGAATCGTGAATGAGGGGAGAACTCCTCTCATACAAAAGGTGATAACCATGCCAGAGCTTCACCAACCAGGAGAGAAATGATAAATACCACCTGAGAGCAATGGGAACTGAAGGAGGATGGTTGTAAATCAAAGTGTATCTGGCACTAATTCAGGAACCCCCTGCAGCCAGAGGGGGAGACAGCATAGTGTTCAGGATTGGGAATAGTTGGCTCCTTGAGAACCACCGGAATGGGTGTCGCTTGCTGGACCGGAGGGATGGGTGCCGAAGAGGGATCAGCCGGGGATGCACAGAAAAAATGGGTAGACGGAGGCTGACTTCCTCCCTCGGCAGCCATGTTGGTAGAGGCAATGTCCTGCCTTGGCAGCCATATTGTGAGATCCTTATAGACAGCAGCATAGAAAAATGGGCTGCGAAGCAGCGGCAAAAGCCACCAATCTACAATTCAATTAGTTTGTGAACTATGTGTGCCCTTATGACGTTCTCAGGATGATGATGATTATATTATTATTAATTGTTTGTTCTTCTATAGCGCTGCTAGTTTTTATGTAGCACTTTACAGTGACATTGTGCAGACACATTCCCTGCCCCGTAGAGCTTACAATCTATGTTTTTGGTGCCTGAGGCACAGTGAGATAAAGGTAACAAGGAGGCGACACCGGGAATTTAACCAGATTCCCCTGCTTCAAACTCAGTGCCAGTCAGTGTCTTTACTCACTGAGACGCTCCTTCTCTCCTGTCACAATGGCTGGCCCTGACACTTTTGCTTGTTTCTATGAACCTGATCAGAATGATAAAGAGGACCACCTGCTCCGTTCATGACCTCAAAGGTCAATGGCACTCTGGTGCTGTAGACCTTATAGCAGCAAAAAGGTTAGGATGGGAGTTTTAAGGCTTTCAATGTGTGAACTGTGATGGATAGTCATCTGGTGCAGGGCTGAGCATTCCACTGTTGTCTGGGCTAGAGGAGTAGATGGCAGAGAGGTGTAAACATTGGACAGAGTTTAGACCACATGAGTTATTGGATGCAGACAGGGTTTGAGTGGAGAAGACTTTTAATTATGATGACTAGGACTTTGACTCCAGCAATAGGGGGCTGAGGAAGAGATCTGCATAGATGGGGTTTGCAGTTAAAGGGCAAAGGCGACAGGAGATGAGCACTGCAGTAACATTTTGAATGAATGGGAACAGAGAAAAGTGGAATAAATTAGATTAGAAAGGTTACAATAACAAAGTTGGAATATTGTTAACAATATATAACACTGCATATTGGTAGTGTTAGCATATTGAACTTTACCGTGAAGCGGCTGATAATAACCAATATATATATATATATATATATATATATATATATATATATATATATATATATATATATATATATATATATATATATATATATATATATATTCTTAAAACCAGAGACATAACATAAAACACAGACAAAGCTCAGTGCACATCCAGAAAAACTTATATACGGTACAGTGCCTAAATATACATGTATAAATAACTAATAAATAAAATGGTCTTTTAGTTTAACATTTTGGCCAAATTGTTGTAAGCCCTTGAGCCAAACTTTACGGCAGACCACGTTTCAAGGGTCCCTACACTAATATAAATTCTTAATAACCTGTGCATTGCCAGGAAGAATGATTTATAATAAATCTGTCAATATAAGTTGCAAAAGTTCTAAGTCTGATTGAAGCTTTTATTAACCTGTACATTACCAGGAAAAGCACTCTGTAATAGATTTGTCACAATCACACTGCATGCAGGCAAGTTCCCCTGATAGTTGGAGATGCCATGGAGTGAGCTTTTAACCATTTAAATGTATATATATATTCGCTTACCTGATTTCCAAAAAGGTTGAATCCATTGATAGCTTCTAGGGCAGCTTTAGCTAAACCAACAGAACTGTAAAAAAACAAAAAAAAACAAGCATAGAACATTGTTACAAAAACAAATAGTTTTTTTTAGCTCCAGAAACAGTCAATAATACCAATATACCAGGAATAGGTCATTTAACAACAATCTGCTTCACACAATAAATTATTCTGTGTGTCATTACTGTAGAACAAATGTGTAGGCAGAGAAAGATCCCATGTGACGCACACAACTCCACTAATTGAACAAAATAACAACATTTTATTTAGAAAACAAATTAAATTTGAATTAAAACCTCAAACAAATAGCGTGTCGTGTGTTAGGCTACTTTGTGTGTGAAGTCCCTGTTTATAGGGGCTCACTAAATGATATATAACTACTTCCACTGGAAAAATAGTATAATAACTATACAGGACATATGTCTGGATGAATGCACTGTGGATAGTTATAAGTGAATTATCACTCACAAGGGATGCATGAAAACAGGTCAAATCAGCTAATAATGCTAATAATAAACTCCATTGGCTAACTGTCAGTATATTATCTGTGTAATGTTTGTATATAAACCACATTGCTATAATAGACAAGAAAGTGTTAATATTATGCAGATGTATGGTTGCTGCTCCACTTTAGCACCAAAAGTGGAGGATACACCCAACCAGGTAAGTGTCAACTTATGCTGGTGGTGAACCCCCCTTCATTACTGCTCAAATCAATTTAGCAGAAAATTGAATGAATAGTCACTCATTACACACTCCTCATGTTCCCTTTACCTAGTCCTATGAGCAATCTGGGTACATGGGTACTGTCAAAAGCTGGTGGGTCCCTTCAGATATCCCACAACATTCAACAGCTATAATGCTAGACAGTATACTATAGGTGGTGCCAGATAAGACCTGTGCATAATAATTACTGTGGTAGTAATATCCCTTTATGTAGATCAAAAAAGGTAATAACCAAGAGATACTGCCTGACTGCAAACTATGCTCTAATTGCAGCTAGTGGGTTCCTGCACAGCCCACATCATAATTTAGCTAGCTATTGCAACAAAGTAGCTATTACTGAAACATAATTAAGCTAACTGTTGTAACAAAGTAGTCCATGCTGGTTAAATGTACTAACCCGTGATCAGTGAGCAGAGAAAATCTGTGCATAGTAAATATTATGATGGCGATATCTCTTTAAAGCTGCAGTTCAGTCAATATCCTGCATGTGTGTGTTTTTTTAAATAAATCAGTTCTGTAGTAAGAAAAAATACTTTTAGCATTTTCTGTTTTGAAAAAAACAACTTTGAAAGGCCAATTTTCTTGTATTCTATTTTAACAAGAATTTGCTAAGGCACTGCCCCTTCATGTCCTGTCACAAGCCCTGGCACACCCCTTTGTCAGCCCTGTCCTCCCTCTAGCACATGTCAGTGCAGGAGTGCTCATGAATATTCATGAGCTTCCACTGAGTGACAGAAGCAGAAGAAAAACATATGCCATTTCTAAAGATCTTGCCAAATTTTGCCAATCAATACATGGAGAACGAATTGACCTGCAGCTATACAGTTATTTAGGTAATTAGAGATTGCCCACATGAAACTATTGAAGTAAAAAAATGAATTAAAAAAAAAAAGACAACTGCAGCTTTAAATAGGTGAACGAGATTATACCCAGGACATGCTGCCTCACAGCAGACTATGCCCTAACTGCAGCTAGTGGGTTCCTGCATGGCCCACATCATGATTTAGCCAGTTATTGCAACAAAGTAGCTATTACTGTAACACAACTACAAACGACGAAGATCTCCGTCGAGGTAGCACTATTCACGCTCTGATGACGACACCCGACACGCGTTTCGTTCCACACAGGAACTTCTTCGTGGTAGGTAGGCCTCCGCTTGGAGTGAATTTATACCTCTGGTTGTCATGGCAACCAGCTGGATGTTCATTGTTATGTCACGGAAATGCGTGAACTAACAATCAAATCCGGTATGGTAAAAACATTCTGATTTGGTTACCAGCGGTGTGCCCAAGTTAAAATGTACTTAACTAATTAAAAAACACATACAGGGAAAGGACTTCTAAAACAGGATAAAATCTAACAGACAAACATGAAAGATTATCCTTCCTTTGTTCATATTGCACTGCTTATGGCAAATTAATTATATTAACAAATTATACACATAATACATATATGTTGCTTGAGTACACTAGCCCCCAGCCACCTTAATTAGGGAAGCCTGGGGGAAAGCTAGATTGAGGGATTATAAGTACTATTCTTATATGGAATGCCAATTATATACTTGTAGTGCATTGGTGCAATAGTATTGAAATGACACTGCTAATGGTGGGTTGATTGCACAGCCTGTAGTTAGCAATAGAGTGTCATTTAAATCTTGATAAGATAATGCACCTATGTTGCCTTAGGGTTAAATGAACAGTGTAAATGACTGCCCCAAGGATACACAACAGCTATAGCTCTAGGTCATATTGTTAAGACCTCTAGCTCTAGCTGAGATTGCACAGTGTAGTTATAATAAAGTGTACTACTGCACTAGGTGATAGATTAAATAGAGCACCATATAGACAAATGGTGGCAGTTGCTATATAATCTGCCCCAGACCTGAAGGTGTGCTATTTAACCATATAAAATTGTGAACTGACTTAATCAGTAGATTGAAATAAACATAATCTCTGATATAGAGCACCATGTGTATACTGATTGCTATACCTGGAAGTCCCTGTATGGGAGTTACTGTGCAGAGTAGTTGGTGTATAAGTGTAAAAACAATTCAGCTCAGCAAGTGTAGAACATGAACAGTACCTTAACAGCCCTGATTAGAGCTACTCTGCTGTAACAGTGAATGGTAGTGAGCAACAGCACAGGTAAGTATACTCTACAGCACCTGTATAGCTTGTCAGTATAGATATATACTGTATAATGCCTAGAAAAGGAGGCTCCCTTAGACCATCGGGTAATACATGAGTGAAAACTGTGCAGGAGCTGAGTCTCAGCGCTGCCTGCTCTGTCATTAAGCATAGATAGCAGCGTCTGTGTCAGAGGGCTCAGTGCCTGCACCTAACTGAGGAGTTCTGCCATAGAAGAACAGACAATCTGTATGTTCTTCTATGGCAGAACTCCTCAGTTTAGACTGGAGAAACTTTCTGAAGTCTAAAGAAACGTTATGACTTTCCAGTCCTAACGTGATGTTCCTAATATGTTCCAAAATTCTGACTCGTAATGGTCTAATGGTGCGACCTACATATTGTAGACTGGAAGAACATTGTATTACTGTAGGTAAATCACTGATGTGCTTTTACAAATAATAAATTCTTTGATTTTAAATGTTTCTTTGGGTGTATTTGATATGAAGCAATCAGTTTTTTCTTTGACGTATTGGCAGGCCTTACATTTTGAACATTTGAAAAACGCTTTTGGTTCTTCCCCCAACCAAGTATTGTCAGGTGCATCTGTCTTTAAAAGGCATGGGGCCAATTTGTCTTTCAGATTCTTGGACTTACTGTAGTGTATACTACTTTGGCCCTCTCCGGTAAAAATTATTTTAAGATTTGATCACTTTTTAAAACATGCCAATGTTTGTTCCATATTTTATTAATTTTTAAATGCTCACTATTGAACTGAGTGACAAAAGGAATAAAATATTTTCATCTGGTTTCTTGGGGTTTAAGTTCAGAGTTAGGCTTCTCTCTATTTCTCTCGCTTTTTTCTTAGCCTCCGCTACTTCTAGGGGTGGATAATTTCTCCCAGTAAACCTTTGTTCCAGTATAGATGCTTGTACCTCGAACAGAACCAAAAAATGTCTAAGCGCATCAAAACGTGTAATAGATAAATATAATATGAATCAAATGGAAATATAAGACCTGTGATCAAAATGTGAATATATATAACCGTAGATAAATAACTGAAGTTAACAACAAAATTAATAGTGGGGTATAAAACGTGTATGTGATATTGAATTTACAAAAACACCACAATGCAAAATATACTATTACACTTCTCTTATGAATAGAGGGTCTGCTGCTGTACTGGATAGTCAGGACAACACCAGCTAGATAGAAAGAAAAATAAGAAAATGCAAGACCCTCATAGTGTAGTATATAAAATGAAATGTTTTATAAAAAAGGGTAAGATATGCACGTACAGAATAAAAAATACAAATGGGCATGTAGGTATAATAACCAACTCCTGTGTTGTGGTTGCAATCAGCTAAAGCCTGTGACGCGTTGGACATCACGCCGTGTTTTAGCCTATCGACGCAAGGGACTCCCGTCCCTCCCTTTAACGGAGCAGTATCCGGACGAAGTGGCTGGCGATCAAATGTGGAGACACGCAGCACCCGAGGAATACAACCAACGGGGCAAGCTACTTTTCAGCAGTTACCCTCTACCCATTCTAGTCGTCCGGTTACCCTGGAGGAACAGAGATGTGGAGCTGAACACCTTTGGCATTCTTGGAAAGATTGGAGCCTTGGAAGGAGGACGACGAGTCTCTGAGGATCCTGTGCAGCAGTCGTGGGACCATCTTATCTATATTGGTTATTATACTTACATGCCCATTTGTATTTTTTATTCTGTACGTGCATATCTTACCTTTTTTGTAAAACATTGAATTTTATAAACTACACTATGAGGGTATCTTCTTTTTCTTTGTACCTCGTATGTTTCAAAATCTGAACAATTTTTTCGGACTCGTCTAAATTGCCCAAAGGGTATACTAGACACCCATTGAGGATTATGACAACTGCTTTTTAAGATGATGTTATTGCAGTCGATCTGCTTGAAAAATGTCATCGTTTTTATTTGGTTCTGGTCAACATACAGGACGAGGTCTAAAAAGTCTATACCTGAATTACGGTATTTATGGGTAAACTTCAAATTTTAGTTATTATTATTAAGGTACATGATGAATCGTTCTAATGTATCTACTGTACCCTCCTAAATTAAGATCATCTATATATCTTTTCCAATCCTGCCTGCATTGTTCCTCCCTGTTGCCGATTCCAGCCTGTGACTACGCCTACCTGCTTTCTCCAGCCCAGACCTCGGAACAGTGACCTTGACCTTTCTACCTTCTCCTGCCTGACCTAGGACCCAGACCTAACGATTCTACTCTTCATGATTTGGATTGGTCCTTTCACCATTGTGTCCAGTATTTTTGAAGAAGCCACCCAATCGGCATGATAGTAACACAGGGGGGTGGCAAATACCGCCAAAGCCAATAAATAAATTAGAAAGTATTGTGTCGCAGAAACTCGACAGTTGCTGGATGGTAATGATCTACTCCAAAGAAAACTTGCCAGTTTGAAGGAAAACTAGGTACCTCCTAGCAGTAAGACCAACAGTTTGCAGCTTTCAAAGAACAACATAAGGAGGAAATGGTTAAGATCTGCAGAAAGACTACTGTAACAGTTAGGTCAGGAATAAAATATACACAAAAGACTTGAGCGTCTGGCCTTCTACAAAAACATAAAGCTACTAAGAAACTGACAGCATTATTATAGGCTATAAACACATTGCACATTAGCCAACATGAACATTTCAGCCTTCTGCTTACTGATCATTTCCTAGGATTGAATAGAAATAAATAAACTAGTGAACATGTCGCCATAATTAGCACTGGACTACTAAAAGCTGGAGGGACTTCCACTCTTTCTGAAATAAGCATGTCCATTCGCTAAAACAGAGCCAGGGTTTTGCTACAGTATACATGTACAGTGCCTTCGTGAAGCACAACGTTGGAACATTGGCATATTTGACCCTTTGTATTCAAGATAAGGACAGCAAAATATGCTTCATTTGTTTTTGGCTCCTGTTAATTTCTAGGTGATCATTAATGCTTCACCATGTTATTTACAAGTGTTGTAACTTTTAAAGGAGTATTTTGTTCTGCTGGCCATAAGAAATAAAATGGTCTCCTTTCTATTCTATGATTACAAAGTCCTTCTGCTGATTATTTTAGCAATCCCACCCATTTTTTTTTTTTTTTTTTAGTTCTGAAGTTGATTTTTGGAAATAGAAGTTCCCTGGGAAGCAAAAATGGCCCCTACCATTCACAAACACAACATAAGTTGCCATGATCATGGCTGATTCCAGAACAAATAATAAACCAGTGAAAATCCAGAAAAAAAAGTAAATTTGTAAAAAGGATGAAACATTAGAAATACTGTAGATCAGCACAAGATAAACTATTGGGTTATGTCATGACTTCATTTGTTCTGTTTTAATGATCTACAGTAAATGCAAATAGCCATTGGTATTATGCTGTTATGTTAAAAGTGCAATCGGACCAAAATCAACTGTGCTAAACACATATGAAGAATAATGATTTTCTAGCCTTGTTATACCTACTGTATATAAAACTATATAATACTCTTCGGCCCTACCGACCCCTTTGGAAAACTAGTTGAAGACCCTTGATTTAAGGTCCTGCCATTGCAGTTGCATTTCCTCTCATCCTATTTATTCGTCCGCCGCATGTGAGAAGAGCGATAAAAGGCTGTAGACTTACAGTAGCTTCCACAGATCACATCTGCTATTTTCTATTTTGGCAGCTGTGACTTCTAAATTAATTTTCTCCTACATTAAAAGGTTCATGGATATATGGAAGCGACAGGAATGTGAAGGGATCTAAACACGTTTCGAGATGATTGAGGTTTGGACCAGAGTGTGACAGTTTAATGGCACTATTAAACTACTGTAATTATTCTCATGGTGCGAGACTCCACCGAGGTCTGAGACTTTGTGATTGGTGAGACTATATTCCAATGTTTTAGACTCACTTTAAATGAGTAAGCCTTAAGAAGCCTGCATAGGTCACTTACAATATTTACTTCGCACCTCGGCTCTAAATGCTTAACACATTCTAAATGTCAGATGGTGTCCTGATTCACTAAAAGTGTTCTGATAAATTGAACCCCTTGCATCCACAATTAGAGATGATATAAATATTCAAGGAATCAAGATAGACGAGACAAACTACAAAATATCTCTTTGCGGATGATATTATATTATCTTTGGCTAATCCAATGATATCACTGCCCAATCTCCAGTATCAATTAAACCAATTTGGCAAAGTTTTCCGGGTAAAAAATGAATAATGACAAATCGTGAGTCTTGAATTTAAATCTCCCAATACCGGAAATAAAACTCTTAAAGTCAAATTTCAAATATAAGTGGAGCTCAAACAATATTAAATATTTAGGAATCAAAATAACAAAATCATTCTGGGATCTCTACAAGAGTAACTACCCACCGCTATTTGAAAAAATTAAGATAGATCTCCAGCGATGGAATGATCTTCAGATCTCCTGGATAGGCAGAATAGCCTCAGTAAAAAGGAACATTATACCAAGACTTCTATATTTATTCCAAACAATTCAGATAAAAATTCCATTAGCTGAGTTTAAAAATATCCAGAATAAATTCTTCCAATTTATGGCAAGATCGGTAATGTTGTCACCCAGAGAGGGCGGGGGCATGGGGGTCCCAGACAATCAAATATTATCACGCGGCCCAGCTAAAACAAGTGGTGTGGTGGAATAATGACCCAACATCCACATGCTGGTTGGAGATGGAGTCGGTCTATGCTTACCCTCACTCCCTGTTGTCGCTCCTTTGGAGTGGGGCAGGGAGTGAAGGACCAACTGGAAGATTGAAGCTAGGGTCGATGAGGTGCACGTGGGAAACTTGGTCTAAAAATAAAAATAAATACTCATTAAATTCAAACCCATCGGTATTAACTCCTATCTTCAACAACCCTGAGTATCCACCAGGATGCCTAAAAAACTCCTTCAGGCAATTTAAAGACCTCAATATTGCAACGATAGATGATTTAGTGATAAGAGGAAAACCAATGACACTGCAGGAGGTACAAATAAAATACCAAACGCAGGACATCCCAATTTTTTGCTTCCTACAGATCAGACACTTTCTGCTAACAGTATCGCAGAACAAGAGCTTTCCGAATTTAACAAAATTTGAAAGACTATGTAAAACAGGTGTGTACCAGAAGGGACAGATCGAGAATATACACGGGACTGACTTTGACAACAACCCCCAAAAATCATAATTATACTGCACCGACACACTTTATTCGAGCAAATACCCAGTATGTACCTGGCAGATACCTGGAATGCGCCGCTCCTCACCTCTGACAAGCCCCGTTGCGTTTGCCTTCCCAGCCTGGGTTCATGCCTGGCTGACGGGCGGCTGATCTGTTAAATGATAATGATTAGGATTTAATAGGCTGCAATGCTTCGCGTGTCTACCAGATGGCATAAATTCATGAATTGTAATGCACTATATATATATATACTGTGCAGTATTGCAGCCAGCGGGAATAAAATGCTTCAATCCCTGCCTGGAAAATACCTCAATGCACTCGGGCAGAAAACAGTCACAAACCTCAATACACCCGGGTATACCCGAATTCGTGGGACTAGCCGAGCTCGAATAAAGTGTGTCGCCAGTGTATGCTGAAATGGGCTGAAGACCTCAATGTAGAAATAGATAAAGAAGATTGGGAGGACATTTGGGAATCGCAGCCAAAACCTCAATCTGCACGACCACGAAAGAGAACATATAAAAAAAATTATTCCAATGGTACTTAACCCCGAGTAAGCTGAGCCAGATATTCCCAGGCACACCGGATTTATGTTGGAGGGGGTGCGGTCTGAGAGAAGATATGGTACATATATGGTAGACATGTTCACAGATACAAAAGTTCTGGGTACGCATTCAAAATATGTTATATGACATTTCAGACCTGAGAATCCCTCTAGATTCCTTGGTATACCTGCTGGCTAAGCCCATTGAGGAGGCTCCCACCCCAGTGAGGAGAATTATTAATTTTGTGCTCACTGTAGCTCGATGCTCAATAGCAACTGCTTGGAAGAACATAAATGTGCCATCTAGGCAGACAGTAATAAAAAGAGTGAACAGAGTTAAATTAATGGAACAACTATCGGCCCAGCTTAATCAAAAATTGGATGAATAACATAAAGTTTGGGATCTATGGTCTCGTCCTAAAAAAATAATAATAATAATAATAATAACTCACCCCTACCCAGGTGGTCAGGGGATCAACTACCCGGACTCTGCCCGACAGCCTCAATCCCTTTCCCCACCCCACTCCAATCCCCCCCCCCCTCCTCCCTATCCACCCTCCTACCACCCCCCTCTTGGCCCCTTCTTTATCTATCTCTTTTCTTGATCTATC
>NC_134501.1:401458-423958 GCF_040206685.1 Ascaphus truei
CTGCCCTTTGCCCCCCTCCCTCCCTGCCCTCTTGCCCCCCTACCTCCCTCCCTGCCACCCTCCCTGCCACCCTCCCTGCCCTCTTGCCCCCCTGCCCTTAGCCACCCCTCCCTGCCCTTTGGCCCCCCCCGCCCCTCCCTGCCCTTTGGCCCCCCCCTGCCCTTTGGCCACCCGCCCCTCCCTGCCCTTTGGCCCCCCGCCCCTCCCTGCCCTTTGGCTCCCCCGCCCCTCCCTGCCCTCTTGCCTCCCTCCCCCCCCCTTCCCTCTTGCCCCCCCTGCCCTCCTCCCTCCCTGCCCTCCTGCCCTTTGCCCCCCCTGCCCTTTGCCCCCCTCCCTGCCCTCTTGCCTCCCCTGCCCTTTGCCCCCCTCCCTCCCTGCCCTCTTGCCTCCCCTGCCCTCTTGCCCCCACTGCCCTTTGCCCCCTCCCTCCCTCCCTTCCCCCCTCCCTTCCTGCCCCCCTCCTTTCTTGACCCCCTGCCCTCTTGCCCCTCCCTGCCCTTTGGCCCCCCGCCCCTCCCTGCCCTTTGGCCCCCCGCCCCTCCCTGCCCTTTGGCACCCCAGCCCCTCCCTGCCCTTTGGCACCCCAGCCCCTCCCTGCCCGCTTGCCCCTTCCTGTCCTTAGCCCCTCCCTGCCCTTTGGCCCCCCCGGCCCTCTTGACCCCCCACCCCTCCCTGCCCTCTTGACCCCCCTGCCCTTTGCCCCCCCTGCCCTTTGCCCCCTCCCTCCCTGCCCTCTTGCCCCCTCCCTCCCTGCCCTCTTGCCCCTCCCTGCCCTCTTGCCCCCCCTGCCCTCTTGCCCCCTCCCTCCCTGCCCTCTTGCCCCCCCTGCCCTCTTGACCCCCCTGCCCTCTTGCCCCCTCCCTCCCTGCCCTCTTGCCCCCCCTGCCCTCTTGCCCCCCTGCCCTTTGCCCCACTCCCTCCCTCCCTGCCCTCTTGCCCTTTGCCCCACTCCCTCACCCCCTGCCCTCTTGCCCCTCCCTGCCCTCTTGCACCTCCCTGTCCTTAGCCTCCCTGTCCTTAGCCCCCCCGGCCCTTTGCCCCTCCCTGCCCTCTTGCCCCTCCCTGTCCTTAGCCCCCCGACCCTCCCTGCCCTTTGGCCCCCATGACCTTCTTGGCCCCCTGCCCCTCCCTGCCCTCTTGACCCCCCCTGCCCTTTGCCCCCCCCTCCCTGCCCTCTTGCCCCCCCTGCCCTTGGCCCCACTCCCTCCCTCCCTGCCCTCTTGCCCCCCTGTCCTTAGCCCCCCCGGCCCTCTTGCCCCTCCCTGCCCTCTTGCACCTCCCTGTCCTTAGCCCCCCCGCCCCTCCCTGCCCTCTTGCACCTCCCTGTCCTTAGCCCCCCCGCCCCTCCCTGCCCTTTGGCCCCCCCGGCCCTCTTGACCCCCCGCCCCTCCCTGCCCTCTTGAACCCCCTGCCCTTTGCCACCCCTGCCCTCTTGCCCCCCCTGCCCTCTTGCCCCTCCCTCTCTGCCCTCTTGCCCCCCCTGCCCCCTCCCTCCCTGCCCTCTTGACCCCCCTGCCCTTTGCCCCCCCTGCCCTTTGCCCCCTCCCTCCCTGCCCTCTTGCCCCCTCCCTCCCTGCCCTCTTGCCCCCCCTGCCCTTTGCCCCACTCCCTCCCTCCCTGCCCTCTTGCCCCCCCTGCCCTTTGCCCCACTCCCTCACCCCCTGCCCCTCCCTGCCCTCTTGCACCTCCCTGTCCATAGTCCCCCCGGCCCTTTGCCCCTCCCTGCCCCTCTTGCCCCTCCCTGTCCTTAGCCCCCCCGCCCTCCCTGCCCTTTGGCCCCCCCGACCCTCTTGGCCCCCAGCCCCTCCCTGCCCTCTTGACCCCCCTGCCCTTTGCCCCCCCTCCCTCCCTGCCCTCTTGCCCCCCCTGCTCTTTGCACCCCTCCCTCCCTGCCACCCTCCCTCCCTGCCCTCTTGCCCCCCCTGCTCTTTGCCCCCCTCCCTCCCTGCCCTCTTGCTTCCCCTGCCATCTTGCCCCCCTCCCTCCCTCCCTGCCACCCTGCCTCCCTCCCTGCCCTCTTGCCCCCCTCCCTCCCTGCCCTCTTGCCACCCCTGCCCCCTGCCACCCTCCCTCCCTGCCCTCTTGCCCCCCTGCCCTCTTGCCCCCCTGCCCTTAGCCCCCCCGCCCCTTGGCCGCCCGCCCCTCCCTGCCCTTTGGCCCCCCCGCCCTCTTGCCCCCCTACCTCCCTCCCTGCCACCCTCCCTCCCTGCCCTCTTGCCCCCCTACCTCCCTCCCTGCCACCCTCCCTCCCTGCCCTCTTGCCCCCCTGCCCTTAGCCGCCCCTCCCTGCCCTTAGCCCCCCCCGCCCCTTGGCCGCCCGCCCCTCCCTGCCCTTTGGCCTCCCTGCCCTTTGGCCCCCCCGCCCCTCCCTGCCCTTTGGCCCCCCCGCCCCTCCCTGCCCTTTGGCCCCCCGCCCCTCCCTGCCCTTTGGCCCCCCCGCCCCTCCCTGCCCTTTGGCCGCCCGCCCCTCCCTGCCCTTTGGCCCCCCCGCCCCTCCCTGCCCTCTTGCCTCCCTCCCCCCCTGCCCTCTTGCCCCCCTCCCTCCATGCCCTCCTGCCCCCACTGCCCTTTGCCCCCCTCCCTCCCTGCCCTCTTGCCTCCCCTGCCCTTTGCCCCCCTCTTTCCCTGCCCTCTTGCCTCCCCTGCCCTCTTGCCCCCACTGCCCTTTGCCCCCTCCCTCCCTGCCCCCCTCCCTCCCTGCCCCCCTCCCTTCTTGCCCCCCTGCCCTCTTGCCCCTCCCTGCCCTTTGGCACCCCAGCCCCTCCCTGCCCGCTTGCCCCTCCCTGTCCTTAGCCCCTCCCGGCCCTTTGGCCCCCCCGGCCCTCTTGACCCCCCGCCCCTCCCTGCCCTCTTGACCCCACTGCCCTTTGCCCCCTCCCTCCCTGCCCTCTTGCCCCCTCCCTCTCTGCCCTCTTGCCCCCCCCTGCCCTCTTTCCCCCCCTGCCCTCTTGCCCCCCCTGCCCTCTTGCCCCCTCCCTCCCTGCCCTCTTGACCCCCCTGCCCTTTGCCCCCCCTGCCCTTTGCACCCTCCCTCCCTGCCCTCTTGCCCCCCCTGCCCTCTTGCCGCCTCCCTCCCTGCCCTCTTGCCCCCCCTGCCCTCTTGCCCCCCCTGCCCTTTGCTCCACTCCCTCCCTGCCCTCTTGCCCCCCCTGCCCTTTGCCCCACTCCCTCACCCCCTGCCCTCTTGCCCCTTCCCTGCCCTCTTGCACCTCCCTGTCCTTAGCCCCCCGGCCCTTTGCCCCTCCCTGTCCTTAGCCCCCCGCCCCTCCCTGCCCTTTGCCCCCCGCCCCTCCCTGCCCTGCCCTCTTGCCCCCCTGTCCTTAGCCCCCCCGGCCCTCTTGCCCCTCCCTGCCCTCTTGCACCTCCCTGTCCTTAGCCCCCCCGCCCCTCCCTGCCCTCTTGCACCTCCCTGTCCTTAGCCCCCCGCCCCTCCCTGCCCTTTGGCCCCCCCGGCCCTCTTGACCCCCCGCCCCTCCCTGCCCTCTTGAACCCCCTGCCCTTTGCCACCCCTGCCCTCTTGCCCCCCCTGCCCTCTTGCCCCTCCCTCTCTGCCCTCTTGCCCCCCCTGCCCCCTCCCTCCCTGCCCTCTTGACCCCCCTGCCCTTTGCCCCCCCTGCCCTTTGCCCCCTCCCTCCCTGCCCTCTTGCCCCCCCTGCCCTTTGCCCCACTCCCTCCCTCCCTGCCCTCTTGCCCCCCCTGCCCTTTGCCCCACTCCCTCACCCCCTGCCCCTCCCTGCCCTCTTGCACCTCCCTGTCCATAGTCCCCCCCGGCCCTTTGCCCCTCCCTGCCCTCTTGCCCCTCCCTGTCCTTAGCCCCCCCGCCCTCCCTGCCCTTTGGCCCCCCCGACCCTCTTGGCCCCCAGCCCCTCCCTGCCCTCTTGACCCCCCTGCCCTTTGCCCCCCCTCCCTCCCTGCCCTCTTGCCCCCCCTGCTCTTTGCACCCCTCCCTCCCTGCCACCCTCCCTCCCTGCCCTCTTGCCCCCCCTGCTCTTTGCCCCCCTCCCTCCCTGCCCTCTTGCTTCCCCTGCCATCTTGCCCCCCTCCCTCCCTCCCTGCCACCCTGCCTCCCTCCCTGCCCTCTTGCCCCCCTCCCTCCCTGCCCTCTTGCCACCCCTGCCCCCTGCCACCCTCCCTCCTGCCCTCTTGCCCCCCCTGCCCTTAGCCCCCCCGCCCCTTGGCCGCCCGCCCCCTCCCCCTGCCCTTTGGCCCCCCCGCCCTCTTGCCCCCCCTACCTCCCTCCCTGCCACCCTCCCTCCCTGCCCTCTTGCCCCCCTACCTCCCTCCCTGCCACCCTCCCTCCCTGCCCTCTTGCCCCCCTGCCCTTAGCCGCCCCTCCCTGCCCTTAGCCCCCCCCGCCCCTTGGCCGCCCGCCCCTCCCTGCCCTTTGGCCTCCCTGCCCTTTGGCCCCCCCGCCCCTCCCTGCCCTTTGGCCCCCCCGCCCCTCCCTGCCCTTTGGCCCCCCGCCCCTCCCTGCCCTTTGGCCCCCCCGCCCCTCCCTGCCCTTTGGCCGCCCGCCCCTCCCTGCCCTTTGGCCCCCCCGCCCCTCCCTGCCCTCTTGCCTCCTCCCCCCCCTGCCCTCTTGCCCCCCTCCCTCCATGCCCTCCTGCCCCCACTGCCCTTTGCCCCCCCTCCCTCCCTGCCCTCTTGCCTCCCCTGCCCTTTGCCCCCCTCTTTCCCTGCCCTCTTGCCTCCCCTGCCCTCTTGCCCCCACTGCCCTTTGCCCCCTCCCTCCCTGCCCCCCTCCCTCCCTGCCCCCCTCCCTTCTTGCCCCCCTGCCCTCTTGCCCCTCCCTGCCCTTTGGCACCCCAGCCCCTCCCTGCCCGCTTGCCCCTCCCTGTCCTTAGCCCCTCCCGGCCCTTTGGCCCCCCCGGCCCTCTTGACCCCCCGCCCCTCCCTGCCCTCTTGACCCCACTGCCCTTTGCCCCCTCCCTCCCTGCCCTCTTGCCCCCTCCCTCTCTGCCCTCTTGCCCCCCCCTGCCTCTTTCCCCCCCTGCCCTCTTGCCCCCCCTGCCCTCTTGCCCCCTCCCTCCCTGCCCTCTTGACCCCCCTGCCCTTTGCCCCCCCTGCCCTTTGCACCCTCCCTCCCTGCCCTCTTGCCCCCCCTGCCCTCTTGCCGCCTCCCTCCCTGCCCTCTTGCCCCCCCTGCCCTCTTGCCCCCCCTGCCCTTTGCTCCACTCCCTCCCTGCCCTCTTGCCCCCCCCTGCCCTTTGCCCCACTCCCTCACCCCCTGCCCTCTTGCCCCTCCCTGCCCTCTTGCACCTCCCTGTCCTTAGCCCCCCGGCCCTTTGCCCCTCCCTGTCCTTAGCCCCCCGCCCCTCCCTGCCCTTTGGCCCCCCGCCCCTCCCTGCCCTGCCCTCTTGCCCCCCTGTCCTTAGCCCCCCCGGCCCTCTTGCCCCTCCCTGCCCTCTTGCACCTCCCTGTCCTTAGCCCCCCCGCCCCTCCCTGCCCTCTTGCACCTCCCTGTCCTTAGCCCCCCCGCCCCTCCCTGCCCTTTGGCCCCCCCGGCCCTCTTGACCCCCGCCCCCTCCCTGCCCTCTTGAACCCCCTGCCCTTTGCCACCCCTGCCCTCTTGCCCCCCCTGCCCTCTTGCCCCTCCCTCTCTGCCCTCTTGCCCCCCCTGCCCCCTCCCTCCCTGCCCTCTTGACCCCCCTGCCCTTTGCCCCCCCTGCCCTTTGCCCCCTCCCTCCCTGCCCTCTTGCCCCCTCCCTCCCTGCCCTCTTGCCCCCCCTGCCCTTTGCCCCACTCCTCCCTCCCTGCCCCTCTTGCCCCCCCTGCCCTTTGCCCCACTCCCTCACCCCCCTGCCCCTCCCTGCCCTCTTGCACCTCCCTGTCCATAGTCCCCCCGGCCCTTTGCCCCTCCCTGCCCTCTTGCCCCTCCCTGTCCTTAGCCCCCCCGCCCTCCCTGCCCTTTGGCCCCCCCGACCCTCTTGGCCCCCAGCCCCTCCCTGCCCTCTTGACCCCCCTGCCCTTTGCCCCCCCTCCCTCCCTGCCCTCTTGCCCCCCCTGCTCTTTGCACCCCTCCCTCCCTGCCACCCTCCCTCCCTGCCCTCTTGCCCCCCCTGCTCTTTGCCCCCCTCCCTCCCTGCCCTCTTGCTTCCCCTGCCATCTTGCCCCCCTCCCTCCCTCCCTGCCACCCTGCCTCCCTCCCTGCCCTCTTGCCCCCCTCCCTCCCTGCCCTCTTGCCACCCCTGCCCCCTGCCACCCTCCCTCCCTGCCCTCTTGCCCCCCTGCCCTCTTGCCCCCCTGCCCTTAGCCCCCCCGCCCCTTGGCCGCCCGCCCCTCCCTGCCCTTTGGCCCCCCCGCCCTCTTGCCCCCCTACCTCCCTCCCTGCCACCCTCCCTCCCTGCCCTCTTGCCCCCCCTACCTCCCTCCCTGCCACCCTCCCTCCCTGCCCTCTTGCCCCCCCTGCCCTTAGCCGCCCCTCCCTGCCCTTAAGCCCCCCCCGCCCCTTGGCCGCCCGCCCCTCCCTGCCCTTTGGCCTCCCTGCCCTTTGGCCCCCCCCGCCCCTCCCTGCCCTTTGGCCCCCCCGCCCCTCCCTGCCCTTTGGCCCCCCGCCCCTCCCTGCCCTTTGGCCCCCCCGCCCCCTCCCTGCCCTTTGGCCGCCCGCCCCCTCCCTGCCCTTTGGCCCCCCCGCCCCTCCCTGCCCTCTTGCCTCCCTCCCCCCCTGCCCTCTTGCCCCCCTCCCTCCATGCCCTCCTGCCCCCACTGCCCTTTGCCCCCCTCCCTCCCTGCCCTCTTGCCTCCCCTGCCCTTTGCCCCCCTCTTTCCCTGCCCTCTTGCCTCCCCTGCCCTCTTGCCCCCACTGCCCTTTGCCCCCTCCCTCCCTGCCCCCCTCCCTCCCTGCCCCCCCTCCCTTCTTGCCCCCCTGCCCTCTTGCCCCTCCCTGCCCTTTGGCACCCCAGCCCCTCCCTGCCCGCTTGCCCCTCCCTGTCCTTAGCCCCTCCCGGCCCTTTGGCCCCCCCGGCCCTCTTGACCCCCCGCCCCTCCCTGCCCTCTTGACCCCACTGCCCTTTGCCCCCTCCCTCCCTGCCCTCTTGCCCCCTCCCTCTCTGCCCTCTTGCCCCCCCCTGCCCTCTTTCCCCCCCTGCCCTCTTGCCCCCCCTGCCCTCTTGCCCCCTCCCTCCCTGCCCTCTTGACCCCCCTGCCCTTTGCCCCCCCTGCCCTTTGCACCCTCCCTCCCTGCCCTCTTGCCCCCCCTGCCCTCTTGCCGCCTCCCTCCCTGCCCTCTTGCCCCCCCTGCCCTCTTGCCCCCCCTGCCCTTTGCTCCACTCCCTCCCTGCCCTCTTGCCCCCCCTGCCCTTTGCCCCACTCCCTCACCCCCTGCCCTCTTGCCCCTCCCTGCCCTCTTGCACCTCCCTGTCCTTAGCCCCCCGGCCCTTTGCCCCTCCCTGTCCTTAGCCCCCCGCCCCTCCCTGCCCTTTGGCCCCCCGCCCCTCCCTGCCCTGCCCTCTTGACCCCCCTGCCCTTTGCCCCCCCCTCCCTGCCCTCTTGCCCCCCCCCTCCTTGCCCTCTTGCCCCCCCTGCCCTTTGCCCCACTCCCTCACTCTCTGCCCTCTTGCCCCCCCTGTCCTTAGCCCCCCCGGCCCTCTTGCCCCTCCCTGCCCTCTTGCACCTCCCTGTCCTTAGCCCCCCCGCCCCTCCCTGCCCTCTTGCACCTCCCTGTCCTTAGCCCCCCCGCCCCTCCCTGCCCTTTGGCCCCCCCGGCCCTCTTGACCCCCCGCCCCTCCCTGCCCTCTTGAACCCCCTGCCCTTTGCCACCCCTGCCCTCTTGCCCCCTCCCTCCCTGCCCTCTTGCCCCCCCTGCCCTCTTACCCCTCCCTCCCTGCCCTCTTGCCCCCCCTGCCTTCTTGCCCCCTCCCTCCCTGCCCTCTTGCCCCCTCCCTCCCCTCTTGCCCCCCTGCCCTCTTGCCCCCCCTGCCCTTTGCCCCACTCCCTCCCTCCCTGCCCTCTTGCCCCCCCCTGCCCTTTGCCCCACTCCCTCACCCCCTGCCCTCTTGCCCCTCCCTGCCCTCTTGCACCTCCCTGTCCTTAGCCCCCCCGGCCCTCTTGCCCCTCCCTGCCCTCTTGCACCTCCCTGTCCTTAGCCCCCCCACCCCTCCCTGCCCTTTGGCCCCCCACCCCTCCCTGCCCTTTGGCCCCCCCAGCCCTCTTGACCCCCCGCCCCTCCCTGCCCTCTTGAACCCCCTGCCCTTTGCCCCCCCTGCCCTTTGCCCCCTCCCTCCCTGCCCTCTTCCCCCCCTGCCCTTTGCCCCACTCCCTCCCTCCCTGCCCTCTTGCCACCCTGCCCTTTGCCCCACTCCCTCCCTCCCTGCCCTCTTGCCCCCCTGCCCTCCCTGCCCTTTGCCCCACTCCCTCCCTCCCTGCCCTCTTCCCCCCCTGCCCTCTTCCCCCCCTGCCCTCTTGCACCCCCTGCCCTTTGCCCCATTCCCTCCCTCCCTGCCCTCTTCCCCCCCTGCCCTTTGCCCCACTCCCTCCCTCCCTCCCCTCTTGCACCTCCCTGCCCTTTGCCCCCCCTGCCCTTTGCCCCACTCCCTCCCTCCCTGCCCTTTGCCCCCCCCGCCCCTCCCTGCCCTTTGCCCCCCCCTCGCCCCTTGCCCCCCCCGCCCCTCCCTGCCCTTTGCCCCCCCCCCCGCCCCTCCCTGCCCTTTGTCCCCCCCCCGCCCCTCCCTGCCACTTGCCCCCCCCGCCCTTCCCTGCCCTTTGCCCCCCCCGCCCCTCCATGCCCTTTGCCCCCCCCCGCCCCTCCTGCCCTTTGCCCTCCCCGCCCTTCCACGCCCCTTGGCCCCCCCCGCCCTTCCACTCCATGACCCCTGCCCTTCAACGCCGGGTATATCATCTAGTTAATCTTATTTTGCTTGAATACCCTGAAGGATAACGCTACATTGTGCATTATTTGCCAGCATTTAGCACGATCCGAATTTACAGATGGCTGGTAATGCTGACACTTAGCCAGAATAGACGTGTTGAAAGCGGAAATAAATAAATAAAGGACATAAATATAACATGATGTGCACAGGACTATTTATGAAGCACCGACAGGACAGCTGTACAACAATTGCAGAGAATTGTGGTTTTATTGGAGCAGTAACATATGAATACATTAATCCCATTCTAATCTGCAGTTTGTGATCATGAATAAGATATATTATCTCTATGTGGTCATTCCAGGTAAAATTAGGTTTCAATAAAATGTCAGTATAATTCTGTAATAATAAACTGCTTTGTGTTTGCATCTCCCTACTAACTAAAACATATGCAGTTGCAGGTTGTTTTTTTTTAGCTCCCAATAAGAACGCAAGTCACGGCACAGGGGGCAAAGGTTTGAGGGGTGTAGGAGCTGTGTAATTATAAGAGTGCTCCCACCCACACCTTCTCTGTACCCATGAATGAATGTACAATACAGGGGGAGACAGGTGGATCAGACTTGATGTATCCCCTCAAACAGCTCCAAACAAGATGCATGTAGCGGATTGCGTAGTTCACTGTTCCATGTCTGAGGACCAGTTCCGCATTCATTGCCCCCATCCAAACCCCTCACAAAAAAACACTAGAGAAATCTTAGGCTTCTGGATGAAAAGAGAAGAGGAGCCCTGGGAGAAGAGATGGAGATAGACCTACTGTATAAAGTAGTAGAACAGACAAGGCCTCCCTTTATTTATTATTGTGTAGAGAGGGACAGTGTCTTTCAAATTAGGGTCCCAGAAGAAGGCTTATGGGGGCCAGCAAATCCCAACGATAGGAAAATGGCACGGCACAGAGGGACTTCAAAAAGGGGGCTCCCGGGTGTCGGCAGTAATACTCGTCTATATCTGTGTGGAAGTGTTCCCAAACAGGTGAAAGGTACCATTGGCAATTACAAAGGACCAGTCAGGATTCTCCTAATGGGCCTAGTGTAACTGGGGTCCCATACCAGTTAAGCAACTAAGATAATATACCTCCCTCTGAGTGTTAAGTGCAGGCACCCATGGAAGCACTGAAAACAAAGTGACTAGGGCGCTCCCTAAAAGAATTAGTACAGGGTGTTTAACGTGCCAAATGCACTAGCAGAATACACCCATACAATACAATTGGACCTAGATAAAAAAAAAAAAGATATATACTGGCCCCTTTGAAGTTGTTGCAGCTCGACCAGGTGAGGATCCTCCCTTGCTCCTCGTAGTGCAATTGGGGTATGGTGTTTAAGGTCAGCGCATACAGGGAAAACACAACATAATATAACTATCACTAATGTGGAAAAAAACACAGTCGATTGGGAAGTGACAATAAGGTGTATAAGTGAACCGTACTCACACGGCCATGTGTGAGTCAATTCACATCACAGATAACCTTGCAGTCACGGATATGGACCCTCCTCTTGTTCAATCCTCCAATCGGGTTGAACACTGTAATGGTGAGCCACTCCAAAGGTTCCAGAAAGGAGATAGGCAGATCCAGAGTAAGACGTATAAACGGTTTATTAATAGCACAGCACATAGTAAAAATTCACACATAAGAGAGCACTGTTCCGCTCCAGACACCGCCCCGAGTCCTCAGTTCGCGGTGTAACCCTGCAGCCGCGTCCGACATCAGGACCGCTTGCAGAGGGCTTGTCTTGATACGGAAGCCGACAGTAGCCAAAACACCAAGCATGCACCGGCAGGGAACTAGGCTTTTCGCAAAATCACTCGCTTCCTCAGGTTCCTGATTACGGGCGAGGTCTTTAAAACTAAGCAGTTTATTAATTGTCTGAGTTTGTGGTGTATTTTTTGTGTTGTCCATGTGGTCTCCAGTATGTGGGACGTACCAGTCGACCACTGAGGGTCCGCATACTGGAGCACATGGGCAACATTAGGAGGAAATTATTGACGCATAGTGTGTCCAGTCACTTTGCGTCCAAACATAATGGCGGTCCCTCTGGCCTCATGTACAGGGCAATAGAACAGGTCCCTGCCAACTGGCGTGGTAGTGATAGAATGACCAAGTTGGCCCAAAAAGAAACCTTTTGGATTTTCACATTAAAAACAATGATCCGCCAGGGTTTAAATGTAGACATCGATTTAGGTGCATTTATTGTATAATGTTTTTTTGCCGATACGTATTGTCAATGTTTATCGGATTTCCTCACTATAATAGTGAGGTTCTGTGATTACTATTATCTTTCCACTAAAACTAATTTCTGCCCTTAGAACCAATGAAGAATGAGCTTGGACTACAGTATGTGTCAACTGCCATTTTTTGCTAAACACTTTTGTCCAATTCGTCATGTTCCAATTAGTTTTTTTAACTTTTTAAACCTCTTAAAATTGTTTTCAAACAGTGTTGTTTAAAATCTTTTTTGAAGTCTTTCAAGTTGTCTTTAAATTTTTATTTTTTTAATTTTTAAAAATTATTTTGAACTTGTAGACAGACAGGAGAAATAAATCTCCCAATGTAGAGCTCTAGAATGGTGAAGATGATGGCATAGAAAGCACATAAATGATGCAAATGAAGTATAGTAATTTCAAATCCACAATGTCCATCCAGAGGTAGATCCTATAGGTGCTCCTAGTACAGGCATAAACCAATAATATAAATGGGGTAAGTCAGGACCGCCCGTGTGGCTCAACCCGACCCCCAACTTATTGGAATAACAATGTCCTGGATCACAAATAAAACAATAAAGTAATGAAGCTTCAGTACTCACTTGATTGAAACAATCTGGATAGGCGTCCTGCGGCTCAAACAGATAATGCAAGAGAGGGAATCCCCAGCTGGGGGAAAGCGCCAAGCACTGCTGCAGTGGAGATGCCAAATGAAAAGCTGATGCTGCTGGGTCACTAAAAATTATTATTTATTTGTTGCTGGACATATACAAAAAATAGCGGGCACCTCGCGGAGGCGCACTCTGCCGCGTTTCGTACCTCTCGGGTACTTTGAACTTGGACTGTTATTTGTGCCCTTTGATATCCTGTATTGGGCTGATGCACTGACCATCTGGTAACATGCTTCAAATGGACAAACTATAAAAATAGATTTAAGGAGAGAACTGTTTATTATCTTAATTAGAATCTATTGGACTTCCACTGTAGCTATATGTTGAATGAATAGATATAGTTTGGCATTTTTTGATGCATTTTAATTCTATGTGTATAATTTATTTGCATAAATGTGTTTGTCTGATATACTGGCATGTATTTTAATGTCTTAACTTTTATGTGTAAATCCATGTTTATAAATTAACCCTTCATTTTCTGGATGCCATCTGTCTGTCAACGGTTAGGTATTTACCATGATGTGACACGGTTTGTAATCAATTTTACTCACTATCCCCTATTTCAAGGGAGATGTTATTTTAATTTATTTAGTTATATATGATCATTGCATAGGGGATCCCGCTATTGTTCCACACTATGATATGAAACTATAGTGACTGAATATGTTGCATACCCACTAATTTGGCCAAATAAATGCTTTTTTAAGTTTCTAATTGCCAATTGGGTATCATGGTATAAATATGACAGGGTAGGCATGCAAACGGCAGGAACCTGAGGAAGCAAGTGATTTTGCGAAAAGCCTAGTTCCCTGCCGGTGCATGCTTGGTGTTTGGCAACTGTCAGCTTCCGTATCAAGACGAGCCCTCTGCAAGCGGTCCTGACGTCGGACGCGGCTGCAGGGTTACACCGCGAACGGAGGACTCGGGGCGGTGTCTGGAGCGGAACAGTGCTCTCTTATGTGTGAATTTTTACTATGTGTTGTGCTATTAATAAACCGTTTATACGTCCAACTGTGGATCTGCCCACCTCCTTTCTGGAACCTTGGGAGAGACTGTAGTGACTCACCATTACAGTGTTTGACCCGATTGGAGAATTGAACAAGAGGAGGGTCCATATCCGTGACTGCAAGGTTATCTGTGATGTGAATTGACTCACACATGGCCGTGTGAGTACAGTTCACTTATACACCTTATTGTCACTTCCCAATCGACTGTGTTTTTTTCCACATTAGTGATAGTTATATTATGTTGTGTTTTCCCTGTATGCGCTGACCTTAAACACCATACCCCAATTACCCACGGAAGCACAGTATTTATTAATAACCATGCAAAACAGTACAACGTTGTCATGTGAGTGTGAGCCATCCGTGTGCCTGGGATACGAATAAAAGACTGTTGTACTACAAAAAATCCTGGCTCCCATTTTTCATTCTCGTTGCCTCATCGACAAGCCGCCTGAATCCAGCACCCCGAATTAAGGCAGGGGTGCGCACACTAGGCGGTGCAAGATTTTCTGCGGGGGGAGGGGGGGCACAGCGGTTATAGAGGCCCCACGCTCTTCCCAAAGACATTTCAATTAAATGCCGGGGGACCGTGCAAGGCTTCTAAGTTCTATTACCTTGTCTCCGACGGCATCGCTATGGCATTGTCATTTGACGCCAGAGACAAGCTAAGAAAGGGGGGGGAGGAGACAGGGGGGCACAGGGAAAAAAGTTGGCACCCCGTGAATTAAGGTAACCCATGTGGAGTAGCCAAACAGTACATAATGTAATCTCCCTAGAAGCCGGGCAGGGAGGGTTACATAGCAATGCCCTACACCAGGGGTGTCTAACTCCAGTCCTCAAGAACTACCAGCAGGTTAGATTTTCAGGATATTCTTGCTAAAGCACAGGTGGTGCAGTCGAAGACTGAGCCACTGATTTAGCCACCTGTGCTGAAGCAGGGATATCCTGAAAATCTAACCTGTTGGTAGCTCTTGAGGACTGGAGATGGCCAACCCTGCACTACACTGGTAATAGGGCCGTAATTCCTGATAATGTCTCCCCCTAGTCCTGAACATAGCCCGTTTAGTGAGGTGAGCAATATCCCCCTCTCTCTGCCTAATAACCAGAGGCTGCAGGGTCCTTTAGCACCGAATGGAAACCCTGCGGTGCTGTGGCAGAGTACAGCACACTCACTATTTCTAAGCTATACAAGTGTAGGACTTTCGACCATCAATGTGGGCAGTTAATTTGTGACACCTTTGCTGCCAGAAGAGTCTGCAAGGACCAACATCCAAGCTAAGCTTTAGATTGGGAAGCCTTGAGTTATTCTCCGCACTGTATCAATAAGGAAGCATATCTGAAAGTCTATGTGCAGTATTTTTAATATCCAATGCCTTTCCCCATCGTTCACACAAAGTCTGTTTCCCTGACATCTATATTTAAAAAAAAAGATGAATGTTCTCATGTATTTTACAAGCCGCACTGGGGATTTATTTCTATATCAATTGATCACTTAACAACCACATCAATGCATCTCAAATAATTTCAGTTTAGTGTTCCTTTATGTAAGAACATGTCCAGTGTATTTCATTACCACATATCTACTTTATTATCAAAACGACGTGATTAGACACACATCTTTGAGTAGAGAACATCTTTTTTTTCCTCTCAGGAATCCCTTATGAAAAAGACAGCTCCAAGAAGTTTCATATTCTAAACACATCCACAGCCAATCAGACTGCAGGCAAGACAGTTAGGTGTATTGGAATTTGGTGTGAAGAATGCATTCCTCAATAGAGAACACCATGAACGGTTTTAAGCAGATAAATCATAAATGTGTCAACACAGGTTTTTTAATTATAATAAATAATCCCACAGCAAAGGGGAGTTGGAATAGCAATGCAGAAGACATTGTTATCCATATTATTTTGTTTCTGGATAGTTTGTGAGATTAATATTCAAGGCTGAAGCTTCTGCTTTGCTGCAGTTTGAAGTACTGTAGGAAGAAAAAAAAAACTCTTTGCTATGGTGGGTTGATAGGGAGGGAGTATTACTGCCTATCTGTATTTAGGAAAGTGAAATAGCAGAAGCTGCAGAAGAGTTATTTATATTGGAAAGGACAGAGTTACAATTACCCAAGGTGCGGAGTAACTTAGTGTGCCATGTAGAACCCACCTATTATAAACAACAACATCCTCAAATTCCAATTACAATGTGAACTTGTAAACAAAACCTCTGTTGTAGATAATCCATTTTAAATACTGATCAATATGATGAGAAGCAGTTTTCACCTGGCTCGGGAAGATTGCAGCCCTTTTCTAATGAAAAATGAAAATTGCTTCACTGCATAGCATTACTATAGGTAGTAGAAAGCCCGTATGCCAGGAACTCTCAACACGAATCCTAAAGACCCCCAAAAGGTCAGATTTTAAGGATATCCCTGCTTTTGCACAGGAGTTTCAATCTTCGACTGAGCCACTGATTGAGCCACCTGTGTTTAAGCAGGGATATCCTTAAAACCTGTCCTTTTGGGCGGTCTTGAGGACTGAAGTAGAGAACACCTGCCTTACGCTAATGCTAACCTTTCATGAGCACCCACATGGAATCCCTCCCTTTGTTCATCGCACAGAAAGAGTGGGATCCTGCTAATCTAATAGAAAGGCTAAGAGTTATAGGTTTGCTCTTGATTACCAAGTAGTCGCATGTTTGCAGAGGTTCTATCAGAGACAAGCAGTGAACAGGTCAAATACCTGCATTTGTTGTAAACCATAAAATAAAAAAGGTATTACAACCTGCTAACGATCTTACTTTCCCCAATACTAGAATGATGTCAAGAAGTGAAAGAAATTGATGGCAATATAATATTTTGTTTGAGAAGATTTTGGCGCCAGACTTGAGAAGATGGAATATCTTCCGTGAAACATGTACGGTTCAATAAACAGTTCATTCGCACGCAGCCGTGCAGGGACCATGATCCCAGACTTCGACTTTCTATTAGATCAGCAGGATCCCGCACTGTTTCTGTGCGAGGAAGAAAGGGAGGAATTCCATTACGGGTGCTCATGAAAGGTTAGCAATATCATAAGGGAGCATTGTAAGAACCCGTGATGGTCGGGTTCACACACCTCGCAGGGCAAGCCTGCCACGACCTGCAAGCAAGTACCTCACCGAACCCTCTCTCCCTGACACATCCCTCAGCGTCGCAGATCATGCCCGTTGGTGCCGCTCCACGCGCGTTTGGAGAGACTTCCGTTGCTGGTCCCGCCTCCGGTCTCCACCCCCGTGATGGCATCGGCAGCACGCACACAGGCAAACAGAGCCTGGCTTCTCTGCATAACACCCCGGCCACTGTGGACTCCTCCCCCACCCATCACAGAACTACTTACTGCTGAGTCCTTTCCCGGCAGGCTTCCTATTGGCTCCTGGTAATATATATGCTCAGTCAGCCCCTTGGCAAGATGGCTGAGCATAAGACTTCATTCTGTGCGAAGTGCTTACAGCAATCCCTGCCTCCTTGTCTTGCACCTTGCATTCTAGTTCCTGTGTTTCTCCGTGTCGAAACCTTGGCTAGTATCTGGACTCTTTACTTCTCCACTCCTGACCACAGCAAGTACCTACGACGATCCCGACTTCTCCAACCCGGCTACCCACTACCAATCTACAGTCCGGACGCGCTCTCGCAGCTGGAGGTTGGTGTCTTGACAATACCCACCTCGGCCAAGCGGTCGAGCCCAGTTTGTGGTGAGCACTCCGTCACAAGCATATTGTGAGTGAATTAGGGTGGCTTTATTAACTATTTTTGTGTGCAGCTGTCCTTTGCATCATACACACACACACACACACACACACATATATATATATATATATAATATAGAAACAAAAACAAAACAGAGAGCGCACGCCCCATAGTGTGATCCTGTACAGTTTATTGGGGAGGGGTAGGTGAGGGGGATTAAAAACACTTACAAAGTATAAGTGAAAATAAAGCAATTTGTGACAATAATATCACCACCGATGCAGGCCGTCCCGTGATGTCTTGGAATCCAACTGGAACCCTTGTGCTGTGCATCCGACAGTGTCCGTTCTTTTCCGCAATCAATTGAAGTCCTCCACGCAATGTGTCATCAGAGTAGGCCTCAATTCTAAACCTGCATGCTCCGGCCGTAAAGCACGCAGACAATGTGGTGACGTAATGTCGTAATTTTACATCCCTGACGCGTTTCGTCACAATACTGCAACTTTATCAAAGGGATTTGTACACGAACAGTAGTGGCTGGATATATATACTAGAGTGTCTGCGATTCAATTGGTGCATCAATTTGTGATACTTACGCCCCTACAAACGAGCCTAAATGTATGTAATTAGAAATATCGCTTGAATTTCTATTGATAATCAAATATGAATCGCAGAAAATTCAAGCGATATTTCTAATTACATACATTTAGGCTCGTTTGTAGGGGCGTAAGTATCACAAATTGATGCACCAATTGAATCGCAGACACTCTAGTATATATATCCAGCCACTACTGTTCGTGTACAAATCCCTTTGATAAAGTTGCAGTATTGTGACGAAACGCGTCAGGGACGTAAGATTACGACATTACGTCACCACGTTGTCTGCGTGCTTTACGGCCGGAGCATGCAGGTTTAGAATTGAGGCCTACTCTGATGACACATTGCGTGGAGGACTTCAATTGATTGCGGAAAAGAACGGACACTGTCGGATGCACAGCACAAGGGTTCCAGTTGGATTCCAAGACATCACGGGACGGCCTGCATCGGTGGTGATATTATTGTCACAAATTGCTTTATTTTCACTTATACTTTGTAAGTGTTTTTAATCCCCCTCACCTACCCCTACCCAATAAACTGTACAGGATAACACTATGGGGCGTGCGCTCTCTGTTTTGTTTTTGTTTCTATAGAATTTGCCTTGGAAGTGGTTCTTCCATGTGAGAGCAGCCGTGGACCCCTGGATCCTGCAATCAGTTCCTGTATTACCAATCAGGATCACATTTGGGGTTTGGACTATTACAATTGGACATTTTTATTTAATATTTCAATATTATTGTATATTTTTGTAATAGAGTGTTTTATCTAGTTAATATCATTATAAATTATATGTACTATAGGATTGTTTTTTATCATTGAGCATAGTAATTTTTAAGGTTATTCAATTGCTCACTGGTTTATAAGTGGCGCTACTATTTTCATCTCTTTTCTGGATAGATATATATATATATATATATATATATATATATACACAGTTAGGTCCGGAAATAATTGGACACTGACACAATTTTCATAATTTTGGCTCTGTACGCCACCACAATGGATTTCGAATGAAACAACCGAGATGCAATAGAAGTGCAGAATTTCAGCTTTAATTCAAGGGGTTGAACAAAAATAGCGCATGAAACGTTTAGGTATTGCAACCATTTTCATAAACAGGCCCCTTATTTTAGGGGCTCAAATGTAAATGGACAAATGAACACAATCATAAATAAAATGTTCATTTTTAAAACTTGTCGAGAATCCTTTGCAGGCAATGACTGCTTGAATTCTGGAACGCATGGACATCACCAAACGCCGGGTTTCCTCCTTTGTGATGCTTTGCCAGGCCTTTACTGCAGCTGTCTTCAGTTGTTGTTTGTTCGCAGGTCTTTCTAATTTAAGTTTTGTCTTCAGCAAATGAAATGCATGCTCGATTGGGTTGAAATCAGGTGATTGACTCGGCCATTGCTGAATATTCCACTTCTTTGCCTTAAAAAACATCTGGGTTGCTTTCGCAGTATGTTTTGGGTCATTGTCCATCTGTAAAGTGAAGCTCCGTCCAATCAACTTCACTGAATTTGGCTGAATCTGAGCAGACAATATATCCCTATACACTTCAGAACTCATCCGGCTGCTTCTGTCTTCTGTTACATCATCAATAAACACTAGTGACCCAGCGCCATTGTAAGCCATGCATGCCCATGCCATCACACTGCCTTCACCGTGTTTTACAGATGAGGTATGCTTCGGATCATGATCCGTTCCAAGCTTTCTCCATACATTTTCATCCCATCATTCTGGTACAGGTTGATCTTAGTTTAATCTGTCCAAAGAATGCTGTTCCAGAACTGGGCCTGCTTATTTAGATATTGTTTGGCAAAGTCTAATCTGGCCTATTCTTGAGGTTTATGAATGGTTTGCACCTTGTGGTGAACCCTCTGTATTTGCTCTCGTGAAGTCTTCTCTTTATGGTAGACTTGGATAATGATATGCCTACCTCCTGGAGAGTGTTCTTCACTTGGCTGGATGTTGTGAAGGGGTTTTTCTTTACCATGGAAAGGTATGATCATCCACCACTGTTGTCTTCCGTGGACGTCCAGGCCTTTTTGTGTTGCAGAGCTCACCAGTGCGTTCTTTTTTTCTCAGAATGTACCAAACTGTTGATTTGGCCACTCCTAATGTTCCTGCTATCTCTCTGATGTTTTTTTTTTGCAGCCTAAGGATGCCCTGTTTCACTTGCATTGAGAGCTCCTTTGACCGCATGTTGTGGGTTCACTGCAACAGCTTCCAAATGCGAATGCCACACCTGGAATAACTCCACACCTTTTACCTGCTTAATTGATGATGAAATAACAAGAGGAATAGCCCACACCTGTCCATGAAACAGCTTTTGAGTCAATTGTCCAATTACGTTTGGTCTCTTGAAAAAGAGAGGGCTACATATTAAAGAGTTGTAATTCCTAAACCCTTCCTCCAATTTGGATGTGAATACCCTCAAATTAAAGCTGATAGACTGCACTTTAAGCCCATATTCATTATTTAACGGTAACTTGAATTTATTTTGGTAACACAGTCAAAATAACAAAACTTGTATCAGTGTCCAAGTATTTCCGGACCTAACTGTACATTGTATCTATTAATATAAATGACTGCATTAATGTTTATATATTGTGCTGCACTCGGTCAGCAACATGCAGCAATAAATTAATAACATGAAGTGCTTTTGTTAGTATGCTACTTATGATCTGCAGTCTACACTTTTCAGTTTTTTATTTATAAAAACATGAACATATTTCTCTCTGCTTTAAATAGATACAATGTGTGCATGACAGATGGACACATTTAATTTCCCTGAATGATAGGACATGAATTGATTTTGCAGGTACAGTAGGACATGTTATTCTGGTTCCTGGTTACATATTGTACAGTATAAAACTTTTCGCTGCCAGGAGGTACCTGCCAGGCAGTAAAAGGGTTTATCCCCCTCCACCCCCCGCTCCAGACCCCCAACAATCACACTAACAATCTAATTTTGGTGGCCGAGGCTCTTGGAGATAATGACTTGCCCATAGACTCTGGGATTCAAAGCAGTTCATCCACCTCAGAGACAGTGCTCTTACAAATAAGCTACTACTCAATCATTAAATGCCGCTTTATATTGCTGGCGAATGTCAAGAATGGTGAGTTGCTAATAGTAACCCTTTAGCTGGCAGGAGAACTGTTGCCGGCCTCACTGAAAGCAGATCCGAGTTAATTTAAAAAGGTGTCATATATTTGAGTCTAGCACACAGGAAATGGCAGATTCTGTTAAACCAACATATTTGCTGACCCTAATGTTTCTTCTTTTCAGACATTAGCTTAATAGGCGCATTTGTTCGAAGTGTGCCTACGTTTTCTGCAGACACATTAATATGCCATCTAACAATTCCCAGTCATGTTGACTTGGAGGCTAATGAAGCAGAAATGGCACCTTAATCTGTTATTTCAGAAAGTATTGTAGCACAGTGAGAGAAGGCACCCTTTAAATTTAAATACCCACATTCCCATAAGGGATGGGTTACAACTGGTCACTGTGTAAAACGAGGACCATTCTCCCTCCACACCAGAGGTAAATGAAAATTGTCAGAGGTAATGTTAGGACCTGCATACTGGTCATGCTGTGACATGGCTTGCAGGCTTATAACACTTTGGCCAAAGGGTTTAACTAAATGACCCTTACTTGCGAGAATATCAACATTGAAGTATTTAACTATGTATTTTGTCACAAATGTATTGGGCATTTATGTCTTTTGTTGTATACATTTCGCCACACTCAGCAGCACTTCTTTTGCTACAAATACATACAGCTCAACCCCGTTATAACGCGATCCGTTACAACGCGGATCCGCATATAGCGCGATTCAAGCATGGCTCCCAATTTTCGTATTTATGAATACTTTACAACACGGTTATTGGTGTCTTAAATACTTTATTGTACAATACATACAATGGTACATTATTTCTAACGCGATCCGCTTATAATGCAATGTGATTCTTTGGAACCAAGCACAGCGTTATAAGGGGGTTGAGCTGTGTGTGTGTGTATATATACATATATATATATATATATATATATATATATATATATATATATATATATATATACATATATATATATATATATACAGTGTTCGACAAACCTATTCCCCCACATGCCCGGGGCGAGTGGATTTGACCTCGTGGCGAGCTCCTTATGGCCGCCCAAGCAGCGCACGTGTTTTTTTTTAAATTTTCCCTGCTCGCGCTGTAAAAAAAAAAAAAAAAATTTAAATCCAGCAGCCTGATTGGCTGACAGGACTTGGCAGGCTGCCAATATCCCCCCCCCCCCCTACCCTGAGAACAAGCCGCTGCGGACACCGTAAGCCGAGTCAGAAGGAGCTCCCCCCCCCTTCCCCCCAGCGGGTCCACTGTGCTGCAGATTAATAAACTTTATTATTATCTATCACCTGCGGGGAGGCGCTGCCTGGGCAAACTTAGCGGTCAGCTGCCTTCACCGAGGGGGGGAACACCAGCGTCCTAGCGGTCAGCCTGCACTGAAGAAGTCACAAAGTAGTCCTAGCTGTCTGCTTGCCTGCCCAGAGGACACATGTGCAGGTCCTAGCGGTGCGCCGCCAAGCAGCGATACACCCGCGCGTCCTCCCTCCTCCTGCAAATCTCTAGTGACTTGGACCTGAGTCCGTGTCCTAGCGGTGCCCTACTGCCCCCCCACCCCCGAGTCTTAGCGGTTCGCCGCCGCAGGTCCTAGCGTAGAGCCAGTGGCTGTGTGAGTGATGCCGGGCGGCAGCCTGTTGCCACTGGGCGGCGAGGGGCTCCTGCTGCTGGGCCCCGGGGTGAGGAAGCTGTGGGGAGAAGTTTGTGCTGCTGCTGGTGTTCAGCGGCTTCGGGGCCATCTTCTTCCTGCCGGACTCGCCCAAGCTGCTGAGCGGCGTGTTCTTTCAGCAGCCCCCGTCACCGCTTCAGCGCAGCCCTCTGGGGAGGAGCAGCAGCTCTGAGGCAGCCTGGCCCGCATCCGGGAGGAGCACGAGGGGGCGCAGTGGGAGGCCAAGAGCACCCTCCACCGGCAGCCCGGGGACATCCAGGGGGACATCCGCAGGGACAAGGAGAGGCTGGCGCAGGACAGCAAGGCGAGGGTGGCGGGGGCAGGGAAGCAGCTGCCCGGCATGGTGTTCAGGCCGCCGGTGGGGCCGTGGGGAAGGAGCCGGAGGACCCAGCAGTGAGGGAGCAGAGGGACAAGATCAAGGAGGTGAGTCGGGTCACTCGTTGCATGCAAGTGGTCCTAAAGGTGTTGCTGTAACCCTTGAGGGGTGCATGTAGTGGTCTTAGTGGTGTATGTGTTATTAGTCTGGGTGCTGCTAACATTGTGTGTGTGTGTGTGTGTCAGACATTGTGTGTGTGTGTGTGTGTGTGTGTGTGTGTGTGTGTGTGTGTGTGTGACACAGTGTGTGTGTGTGACAGACATTGTGTGTGTGTGA